>NW_005843155.1:69244-118404 GCF_000455745.1 Alligator sinensis | reverse complement strand
ACTCTTTCCTGCCTATGCAGGGGGTCGGACTCGATGATCTGTTGAGGTCCCTTCCGACCCTAACATCTATGAATCTATGTATCTATGATGGCGTGCCACTGTTGGAGCAGAGCTGGGCACGTGCCAATAAACGTACCAGCCACAGCTCCAGGACATCTCTCCAGCCTCTGTTACACGTCAACAGCAACACGTGTGTTTGTCACATCTGTTGCATCTCTCCTGTCAACACATGTGCATACGTGTGGTGTGGACAGGCATGATGGCAAGCACTGCTTCCAGTAAGACATGCTCAGATAATAAGAGGTGGGGACCATGTAGGTATCTCGAGGGTAGGTGGAGAGGCCAGGGGACATCTTGCCATCACCAGCTGCTGAGGTGTTGGTGGGAGATCTCACACTGACCTCTGCACCTGAAGGCCTCCACCATCGGCCCTAGCAGCCTGCCCAGACTTTGCCCAAGGGGTTGGAGGAGCAGGACCCACATAGTGCCATATCCGTGCCCCCAACCACGGGGAGCCTGGGCTGCATGTGTTGTAGCTCGATGATGGGTGTAGAGCAGAGGGGCTCAGAGGCGAGTGCCCCCCTGCCCAGGGTCTCTGAGCTGCAAAACTCACCTGCGGTTGAGGCGGCCCTTCCCTTTGAGCCGCGTGAATGACCCCCGCCTTTGAATGGATCTGTCAAATTCACACAAGGGTGTGGAGCTCATTCGCACCCAGGTGCCAGGTGTTAGCCAAATTAAAATGCCCTTCTCAGAAAGGCCAGCAATGACACAACCGTGGAAACACCTGCCCCTACATCTTCCCCAGTGGCTTTATCCCTGCGATAGCCAAGGTCACGACGACGGTGCTTCTCCTTCAGGGTCTCAGCCCTCTCCGGTCTCCCTGGTCCCCTCTTACCTCTGGGGGGTCAGACAGGGAGCAGGTCTCTACTTCAACTCATGCCTTGCTCCTAGCTCTTCCTCTCAAGCATCTGCTGCTATAATCAGAGAGTCCTAGAGCCGAGGGGCTGGCAGGGAGCTGCATCTGCCTGGGGATCAGCCCTGTGCAAACCAGCCCAGACAAATGCTTTGTTTAAACTCCATATAAGACTGCCTGACATCACACCCGACCCTGCCACCGGGAAAGCAGGGGGACCGCAGCAGCCAAGGTTGTGCCGCTGCAAAGGTTGCTCATATACGATCCCAAGCAAAGGCTGTGCCCCCACTACAAAGGCAACCTGACCCCAAATCCACATCAGTCGGGCAATGGGGGAAATTCCTTCCTGGCCCCAAATGCAGCATCGGTCTGAGCCTGAGTGGAGGGGCAAGACCCTCCAGCCAGGGCCCTGCGGGGTTGGTGCCAGCAGGAGCACTGGCACAGCCCAGTCCCATCTCCAGCCTGGGCTGCAGCACCCAGCTCCTCTGGGGGAGGCTTAAAAAACCCCTGACACCCGGAGCAGAAAAGGCAGTGAGGAGGGAACCAGCAAAGCCCAACAGCCTGAGAAATCCCCATAGCAGAGCACAGGCGTCGCGGCACCTAGATGATCCCCCACTAATGGTGGGTCCTCCTCTTCTTGAAAACCTCCAGGGATGCAGGGTCCACAGCATCACGGAGCATCTATTCTGCTGCCTCCCTTTTGCTAACAGTAAGGAAGTTTTTCTAGATATCCAGTCTAAACTTAACTTCGCTGCAGCTTCAAGCCAGTGGTCCTTGTCCTGCTCTCTGCAGTGAGAGAAAAGGTGGCTTGGGGGCTCGGACAGTAAAGATGTTTTCCCTTATGTCCAGCCTGAAACAGTCCTGGAGGAGTTTGTCGTCCCTTGGGGTGCTCTGGTGAACAGGCATTCATTTCCCTAATCCTGATGCACACCCCGTATGTACTTATTGGCTGCCACCAAGCCAGGTTTAATCTGGAGTTGATCAATCCTAGATTTAATCTGGAGTTGATTAGTCCAAGATTTTCCTGGCATCAAAACAAGGGAGGGACAGTTGTTTACGCAAGAGGCTAAAATGGCAATTAACTGGAATTAGCTGCTTGTTCCAAAGCTAAGTGTTAATTAGGATATTTCACAGGTACTTAATGTGGGACAATGGGTTTGTCCATCTGTAAGAGCTGGGGTTTGCTGTGAAACAAGAGGCTCAAATTCAAATAAAATCAGGCGTCTGTTTTTAGCTCCTTGTGTCTTCTCTTCGGCTAAAAACAGATGTTGGGTTTACCTAGGGTCTGACTGGCCCAGCCTTTGATTCACATCAAAACAGGTGGGGTGGGAGGCAGTGGATGGTTCGGGGACAGTCATTAACACAGGACAGGAGTGGTATTGAACTCAAATTCACCCTTAACTGTCCAGAAAGTGTGGTCTTGGCACTTTGCAGGCACTTCACAGGTACTTAAAGTGGGACAATGAGCTGGTACCTCTGTAGGATCCCACAATAAATGGCTTTGTCCCAGAGGAAATCCATTGTGTTTAGCCTTAAAGTCCCCCAAAAAGGGTGGGGAGGGTCCTTCAGAGGTCCACCTGTCCCACCATCCCTGCCTGCACCAGCCCAGACACGTGTCTGTCGAACCCGCTCCTCACACCTCCAGGAACAACCTTGCCTTGATGCCATCGCCACCCACCTGGGGACCGCCTGGCCTCCAAATGGCTCGTGATGAAAATATTCCAGCCTCTAAATAGGAAGAAGTTTTGAAGAAAGGAATAAAATAGTCTCTAACATTTAAAAAAAAAAACCCTTCTTCCCCACAGCTGTTCTGCAAGCTGTCCTATGTGGAGAAAGGCTAGGAAGGCAAGGTAGATAGGACTGCTTTGAAGTACAGACTGGGGACCTGGGAAATGACAGAAGTATCAAAGATGGGGGGACCAGCTGGGATCCGTATTCCCAGCCCCCTTTCTCCAGAGTCAACAGTGTGTGATACCTCGCCGTCAGGCCATCTGTGTTACAGTCTCCATCACTTTCCACCCAAAGGAAAGCACCTAAGAAGCAGTCAAGGGTTCTGGGTCAATGGGATATCCTTTATTAGACCAACTAAACAGTTGGAAAAAGTGAGATCTGAAATGGTGGGCCAGCAGATGGGAATTGGAGTAAGAGAGCCTTTGACCCCCCAGCTCAGAGGTGCCAGTTCACCCCATCCCAGTCCTGCCCAAGAGGCAACACACAATGACTGGGAAATCACTTCTAGCTGGTGGCATGATCCAGTTGCTAGCAGGACAAATGTCTATCAAAAGAATAACCCGACACCAAAAGAATAGCACAACGCCTCTTCTGTGAGCCTCAGCACGCATTTTTAACCAATCTACTTCTCCCGTGGTGCCCACTTCCCATGGACATTTGTGCAATCAGGGAGGCATGAACACAACAGTTTGCACAAAGCAGATCTCTCCCCATCGCACCCAGAGACTCCTGGCAAGGGGATTTTAAATGCACATCCTGGAAAACTTCCCACCAAAAAAAATCTACCGACAGTTTTCAACCTTTTTTCATTTGCAGACCCCCTAAATAAAAATTTGAACGGAGGTGCGGACCGCTTTGCAAGCTTTGAATGGAGGCACAGACCCTTTTGAGCTGTCGCTGTGTTTTGATTGATCAGAGTCATGTTTTGAAGGCCCTTTAGAGACAGCCTGCAGAGCCCCAGGGCTCGGGGGCACAAGTTGAAAACCGCTGCTCTACACAACGGGAGCAGCAACAGCCACACGCCGTTTCCAGGTGTCCATTCACAGCCCAGCAGCTCACATGCCGGGTTTGGAGTCTCGCTGAGTCCGGCAACAGGAAACCAAACTTACAGAAAGATTTTTTTAGAGCCATTGCTATGAATCACTCACTCGGCCCTACCTGGGTGGCCAAGATCGGCGTACGTCCAGAGAAGATCCGACCGGTGAAGCCACCCCTTAGATGGGATTGTTTTTCTTGTAGCACTGTACATGAAACCCTCTGCATCTGAAAGCCAAGGAGGATGAGCTAACGATACGACCTGCAAGGGTGAGATCTCAAATTAAAATGTCACAGATGATGAGCTGTCCCGCTAGCCTGTCTGCCCAGAGCCAGTCAGCCCGGACCAGCCAAGTGATGGGGATGTAACGCTTCACCTCGGCCATTCGCCTGGAAATGTTTGAGTCAATACCGCGGCGGGGACTTAGTAAATAGATTTCTGGGCTCCCTTATGAAACTAAGCAGCTCAGGGAGGCTTTAATGATGATATAGGAGCTTCTAAAATGAAAACCAAGGCCACGTTTTTGCCATTGGTCAGACTCATAAAGCGTCTGGGAATGGCTGGGCTGTCAAGTAAAAAAATGTCAGAGCGGGGAACCCAGCACGGCGCCTGGAGTCAGCTAATGCCGTTAAGTGCATTGAGGGAGATGAATGGCCTGTGGGATCCTTCTGAGCAGGAGAGGGTCAGCTAAGGGCAGGCACCGAACTGAAATTAAGGCAGGGGAAACCAGAGCCGGAGCCAGCGACAAGAGTGGTGTCGGTTGTCTAGAGCGCCCGGGAAGCATCCAGAGGGCCTGGACCACGGCTTTGCCATGGGCTCCAGGGATGCCGGAGATCACGGTGAAGCCAAGAGCAAGAGGCTGCTAAGACTTCATGTCCCTTCCCGTCCACGCTCCCCACACCCATGCAGCAGCCTTTCCTAATGCCACCACGAAGGGGATTAAAGGCGCGCAGGGAAAATTTCCAGGGGAAGGAGAATGGAGCACGACCAGAGTGAAGAGCTCTGCCCTCACTAATGTATAGGGGGGGATTAAAACATAGCAATACCAACCATCCCAGCAGCACTTTTGCCCGACTGTTGTCCTGAGCAACCACAATTTCCTCCTGTTTGTTGCATATTCAGATTTATGCAACTGTTTTCTGCAAATATCTGTCCTTCTCCAGGCCACAGCCAGTTTGCCAGCAAACAACCACAGCTTGAGGGTCGGACTGCAGGTTATGCTAATTGTTGGGTACTGGACAGAAAAGCCTCAAGACTTTGCTCCCGATCCCTGATCAGATGAGTGCAGGGTATGGAGGAACACGTTAAATTTGCTTGGTGGCTTTTGGTACAGGGGAACGTGGCAGCCATGTCCCACGGCACGTCGGAGAACAAGCTCCGTGGCCCAGGGATGGGTGTGGGCGGTGAAGGCAAGGTGGGGGTGACAGCGAGACCCTGGAGAGACTCAAAGCAATGCTCATCTCAGAAATACCCTTCACCGCAAGGCCACAGGCAAGAAAGGAGGACTAGACTGATCATGGAAAATTCAATTTTCTCCCCACTTCTCCGTTGTCTGGTTTCCCTGGAAGCACGAACCCTGCTTCATCCACGGGCTTTTTGGGGAAAGAAGTGTCCTCTTTATTTAGAAATGTAGGACTGAAGAAGGCTCCTAGGCCATCATGTCCAGTCCCCCATGTTCACAGGCTGTCACAACCCTAAGGAAGCCCCCGAACCAGGCCAAACCCTCACCCCCACCTAGAAGAAATGCTGTCTACAACATGAGTAAAAGTAAGGAGGCAAAGACACTGCCAGGAAAGGAGCTAATGTGTCTGTACAATGGTTGGCACAATACAGCTGTGGTTCTCGATTGAGACTCCAGGGCACTAACACACTGCCCTTGTAACTCATATTGGGAGCATCTACACATGCATTTACTGCGCAGTAACTTACTGCGCAATAACCGATTTTGAGGCCAGCATCTACACATGCAGCCGTTAAAGTGCATTAACACTGTGTATGGATTGATGTGGCGTCTACACACGTGTTACTGTGCAGTAACTAATCAGGCATACATTTGATACCTGCGTGATGCAGGTGTCAAATTTATGCCCAAATTGGCGTAAGTTGCCATAGTCACTGCTCGTGTAGACGCATGCCCGCACCGCACAATCATTTTTGGTTACTGCACACTAACCTAAATTACTGCGCAGTAAATGTGCACATGTAGATGTGCCCACAGAGTAGCTGATATCCCAGGCCTGCCATAGCCAAGTACTTGGGTTTTCACGGGTCTCACTCAGCTTCCCAGAAGGCCAAATGTCCACCCCAGGTGGAGAGAAACTCATGTCTGCTAGTCGGAGACCCTCAGCAGTTAGGTGGATGTGCAGGGTAGGGGCAGGGTAACCCAGCTGGCACTGGGTACCTGGGTGACACTGAGACACCAGGTCAGGCCTTGCACCACAGTGAGAATGGCTTGGAAAATACAGTCAAGTGCCTTTTGTGTCCCCCCACTCCCCGCTCAAAAACCACAGAGAGCTGTAAAGCCTCCTGGAGCAGGAAGCTGCCCACATAGAGACCATCCAGATAGACCAGATAGAGACGAAGGTCACCGCCTGCCATGCAGATGATAAACAGCGCCAGGACGGATGCTTTTGTCCCTCTCTAATACCTGCCTTTTGATGTGCAACCTGCCCTTGGCAATCTGGAAAGGCAATTAGCAGCGGAGACTGGAAAACTCGACCAGGCCGCACCTGAATTTCCTGTTTGCAGGGAGATGCTAATCTCACCCCATTTACCATGGGGATACGTCCCAGCTTCTGCCTCCCTGCCGGTCCCGGCTTGCTAATCTTTGTTGTGCTGCACACCTGTTCCCTGGTCCCCAGCTTCGCTGTCCTCCCCCAGCCCACCTCCCCTCCCTCCATCCCTTTATTGTTGCTTCAAAAGGTCTGTCCGGAAAGTTTCCTTGCGTGGTACACCCAGCGTGCGGTATAAAAAGGCGTGGGGCTGCAGCGAAGGCACAGACACTCACAGGGAGAGGGAGAGAGCGACACGCAGCAGGGAGAGAAGCCAACATCGCCCTGCCCAGCAACAGGTAAGGAGGAACTCCTGCTCTTCGTCCCCTCCAGTCCCTCGGCCCCCATCTTCTCTCCGCTCACCGAAGCACCCAGACAAAGCTGCCCTGTGCTATCCCTGCACCGGTAAAGAGTAAGGGGATTTTCTTTAGCTGTAACGCAGCAGAGATACCCAAGTCCAGGTGAGATTCACAGGCAGCGACTGCTCCTGGAAGCTAGCAAGTAACTGGAGGGGGGCTGGTTCTCGACAGCTTTCTCTTGCTTTGTCCACAGCACGTTGCAGGAAGAAACTTTGCTGAAAAGGCAGTCTTGATTGACTGTCTTGGCAGTCGAGCCAGGCTAGCACGAATAAGTCCTCAATGCTAAGCCCTCTCTGAGGGGAAATAATTAGTATTGCAGCCGCGCTATAGTTCATTCATTTGCTAAGGTACGTTTCCAGCCGTCAGCTATTTAACTAGAAGAGGAAGCCAATAAAAAAGATGCTATTCTCTCAACCTGAATATTTCATAAGTTCCTTCCTAGAGCCCGCATCTCTCCCCTCTTCCCCTAGCTCGCCTTTTGTGCTTTGCTTGATTGCTGACTAGATAGATTGCAAAGCCCTTTATCCACGGTTTCAAGACCTTTCGCATTTTCTTGCCTTCCTTAATAACACGATAGATAGCAACTGCTAAATTTTATGCCACCTTAGGTTGAATCTGTTCTGGTCTCTAATAAATGCATCTCTCTGTCCTAACTGCAAATCGTTCTTCCTAAAGTCCTGTGCTATCTAAACTGAGATGAGGATTATAATGCAGTGGTTCTCAATCTTTTTAGACTCAAGGGACCCCTCGGTAGATTCAAAGCACCCCTTGCAAGATGAGGATCCCTTCAGAAAATGCCAGCTCTGAGCTCGTGTCCATGGCTTGCCTGCAGAGAAAATATTAGAGCAATTCTTCTATTGCAAAAAACAGACTGATCACAACAGGCCAGAATAGCTTTGACCCTATGGATTCCCACTGGGAATCTCTGAGTGTATCTTGTGTATCGCGTGTAGGTGTCGACACCCCTAACAGTGCTAATAATGTGCAGCGCCCCATGGCACCCTTAATAGGATCTCACAAAACCCTTAGGTGGGATTTCCCACTGGGAATCACTTTTTTAACAGTATTCACAGTAAGGTGTCAGTGATGTTAGTTTGCTGCAGTTAAGGAATAAATCAGAGTTATCCCAGTCCCCAAGTCCTTACTGAGCCAAAACTCTCTGAGTCAGTGAGCTATCACCATACAAGTGAAATGGTACCTTACGCCGATTACTTAAATCAGAGAACCATAAAAATGAGGGTTGAAGGGAGCTCAGGAGGTCACATCTAGTCCAACCCCCTGCTCAAAGCAGGACCAGCCCCAACTACAGCATCCCAGACAAGGCTTTGTCTACCCAGGGCTTCAAACCCTCCAAGGATGGAGACTGCACCACCGCTCTGGGGAGCCTGTTCCAGTGCTTCACCGCCCTCCTTGTGAGAGAGTTTTTCATAATATCCAACCTCAACTTCCCTTGCTGCAGCTTGAGCCCATTGCTCCTTGTCCTGTCATCTGCCCCCACTGAGAACAGCCCAGCTCCATCCTCTTTGCAGCCCCCCTGCAGGGAGGGGAAGGCTGCTATTCAATCCCCCTCGGTCTTCTCTTCTGCAGACTCAATCAGCCCATTTCCCTCAGCCTCTCCTCACCAGCCCTGTCCCCCAGCCCCACAACCATTTTCCTTGCCCTCCGCTGGACTCTCTCCGACTTGACTACATCCCTTCTGCAGTGGGGAGCCCACAGCTGGACACAGGACTCCAGATGTGGCCTCCCCCATGCCAAATAGAGGGAAGAATCACTGCCCTCGATCTGCTGGCAACGCTCCTCCCAATGCAGCCCAGGATGCTGGTAGCCGTCTTGCCAGCAAGGGCACACTGCTGGCTCCTGCTCAGCTTCTTGCCCACTGTCCCCCCCTGTAAGGAGATAAGTCATGGCAGAAGGTTAAGTCAGTGCGCTCCAGGTGTCATGAGAAGTTGCAAAGGGTCTTTCCCCCTCCCCCCCACCCCAAAAAAAAACCTAAGTTTTTTCATGTCCCTCACAATTGTTGTGGATTTTTTCTTAAGTTTTAGCAAAAAAACCCAATCATTTCAACTTAGACTCAACCAATCCCACTCCATGGTTTTATAGCACAGAAATGCTGTGGCGGGTGGGGGGTTGGGTTTTTGGTTTGGGTTGGATGTGGTGGAGACGGCGGTTGTTTTATATCTGACAAAACCCTAGGAAATCTGGAGCCTGGACAGTGTCTGGGCTGGTTTCCCATTTAGTCAAAAAGGCACCTTTTTTTTTTTTGGTTTAAAAACTAGACATTTCTAGGGCAAAAAAATGGTGGTTGGTCTCCAGCACAGCACGTCCTCAGCTCAAGTCCAGCCAAGGAAGGAGGACATGGAAGAGGGTACTTCCATTTCTAGTCTGCAGTGTAGGAGCTGGCCCTTGTCCAGAAACCCTCAAGCACCAAAGCGTGAGTCCCTCGGTATTTTCCACCACTCTTTAGCTTGGCAGCTTTGAAAGCACCTCGGATTAACATCTGTCTGCACTTGAAGCCCAAAGATGAGGCTGCTACTCGAATGGGTTCCCTGCGCTGGCTTTAAATCCAGTACCCCTCGCAGCCTAGGTACAGAGGCACAGACTGGAGCAGCCCCAGAGACATGGGCAGCCCGCACCGAAGTGGCTGGACAACTAGCAGTACCCATGCTCGCACTACAGCTCCCTTAGCTGTGCATACGTGAGCTGTAGTGATACCACTGCCCTGCAGTGTAGATGCACCGTGGCACAGAGCTTCCCCATATTCATGTTCCCAAGTCACTCGGGAACTTTTTAATAACACCCTCCCCACATAACCACGCACATGTTGGCTCGAATACACAAGTATCCCTATTATTTCCATGTTGGCTGTGTCACAGGCACGGTCATGTACTCCCAGGCACATTCCCAAGAGCTCACAGTCCACAAAGCGAGCAGCCAGGTAGACGGCAAGCCAGAAAAGAGGCAATTGCAATAAGAAACCTATGTGAAAAATCAGCTTGATTTGCTCTGAGCAGAAGTGAGTCCTTAAGAGGACTTATAAGCCTGAGGAATGCACTGCTCATCGTTTCCAGTAGAAACATTATTCATATTTATCTGGTACCTACCTGCATGACCTGAGAGATCCCTGCAGGCAGCAGGTACCACTTCTTCACTTCAGCGAGTCCATCTCCTTCAGCCTAGTTTCAGTCAAATTAAGAGATGGGGTCAGTTCCCTTCACCAGAGGGATGTTCTTGCATTAGGGATGTAACAAACAGTGCTGGGGAATTATACTGTCTTTTTTTAAAAGGAAAAAGTAAAGCCAGGCTGCATTTCGCTTGAGGATGGTGTGATCTGCTTTGGACATGAGCTAGGAATATAGTATGACTATGCTCTAGTGAATATACTCTATCGTCAAAGAGTGCCCTAGTGGGCCCCCACCGAGAGACTGGGGGTCCAGATGCCTATGTTCGGCTTCAGACTCCCCCAAAAACTCACCGAGTGACTTTTAGCAAGTCAGCTTATGCCTCAGTTTCCCCTTCTGCAAGACTGCAATAGGAAGACTTGTGCATCTGGCAGGCACGGGGTTAGATTGCATTCATTCGTGCTGGCTCTTAACAGGTTCCTAGCTCTGCAGACTAGCAAACACACATTGCCAGCCCCCCTTGCCATACAGCTGCAAAGTTTAGACAGGGGTTTATACGATGCACTTTGTTCTTACCATAAGCTAATTCCCTGCATCCTTTAAGTGCTTCTTATGGTGAGAAATCCATTGCATATGTACTGAGACTTCAGCTCCTAGCACGTGAAATAGAGTTGTTCTCTCTCTGTCTCCCCCACCATGACCAGCAGAAAAGATCCTGGGGTCACAGCACAGAGTACTAACCACTGAATATGTTGCCTGTCTTCTTGGATAAATCCCATGGTATAAACCTGTGCTCCCGTAGGAATACACTTGATATTCCTGCAGGGATTTTTAAAAGGCCAGGATTGTAGCTGGTAATCATGGCAATTAGAAACAGCCCCTGTTCCTCCTTTAGCTATAACACTTCTACACAACAGGAGGGACACGCTGCTTTTCTCAGCTAGCTAGGAGGACCTGGCCTACACACATATCATCTGTGCACATGCAGATTCCTCCCCGGAGCCCAGAGACCCATCTGAACTCATTCCACCTCTTGCCAAAAGTCATTCTTGGTAAGGGGGTGGGCATCTTTCTTGGGATTTTGTTCCCCATGATTCACCTCCCTTAGAAAAGATGTGACCTACCAAACCCAGGCCAGGTCTCCACATCAGCATTGCTCTAATGAAGTCACCTATGGAGTATTTCTACAACACAGCAGGGCTTTGACACCAGTTCACACCAGGAAACTTTTAACCGGTCCAAGCTCCGGAGGCAGTGCAGTCAGGCAACCCCAGCAGGATGTCTTGGCTATTTTTCCAAGAGAGCGGGGTGGGAGCGAGGTATCAAAGGGCTGCATGGAAAGAGGAATTGTGGATTCCCGTTCTGCCCCTGTCAGATGTTGTCTTACAAACAGGCATGAGTTGCATGAGCTGTGGCTAGTGGGCTGGGAGCCTCGCAGCTCTCCCGGCAGCGGGTGGGGAGCAGGAGCCAAATTTTGAAATACAAATCCAGGTCCAAACTGGGAACCCTCCACTGCTTTCAGGTGTAGGGCATTCATTTCCATGTCACACCTCTACCCTGTGTCCTCAGGACTCCACGCTGAGACCCTAAAGATGCTGAGACCCGCGTGGACCCCGCTCCTGGCGGTCCTGGGCGTGCTGCTGCTTCACTTGGCCGGAGGAGTCAACAGCCAGTGCTGGGAAAGCAGCAAGTGCAGCGATCTCACTACAGAAACCGGCATCTTGGTGAGTGGGGAGAGAGCAAGGACGCTTCTTGTGCTGGGGCTGCATGCTGTCTTGGCAGGTTGCATGGATGTGTGCATAGATGATGAATGGGTGGATCTAGGATTTTGGAAAGGGGGGTGCAGGTGCCGTGGGGCATCATCACATACGACACAACACACATTTTTCTCAAAGCAACTGGATACCTTACTAACATGCCGGTGGGGGCAGCACGGTGTTCTTCAGTTTAAGACTGAAATAACATTACGGTTTTATTGGAATGCATGTTCATTTGCTCTGTCGTCCCGTCTGTATATAACTAGTTAAAAATGATCAAAAGGTGTTGTTTCTTGAGTCCCGTTGTCATTAGAATTAAAGCTACATTTCTTTCACATTCCTTCTTAAGCATGTTGCCACCGCACCTTCGCTGACAGGCATTTCCACCCCTGAGCTGAGGTTCGCTTGAGTTAATGTTCTTAACTAGAGTTAAAAACAGGGCTGTGAAATAGGAGCTACATTACCAGCAGCAGTGAACAGACAGCAGAATTGCAGAAAAGAAGATAGCTTGATTAGTGGAAACTCAAGCCCATTAAAAAAGAGGGGAGGGTTATTAATGCCTATAGAGTTAAGTGTTTAGAAGAAGCAGGTAGATGACAGCGAGCCAGGAAGGTGGACCGTCTCCCCCAGCTGAAGGCCAGGGTTTCATACCCTCTTTATGAAGCCTGGAGATCCACCTGAGATCAGGCTTGATCTCAGCCCACATGTCCAGGGGACCTCTCCAGGGCGGATGCACCTCTGCCCTCTCCAAGGCACGGTGCCAGCCAGGTGAGGACCCATGCCCTTGGCCGAAGAAGGCTGCAAGGACAGAGAGAGTCTTGTCGGCAGTCCTGCAATTCGAGCACGATCTCTACCATGGCTCATTGACGGGTCTTGAGGTGACTTCAGAGGGAGTAACGTGTCTCAAGAGGTGCAAGTCTGAGCCAAGTTGCCAACTTGTACCCCACCGCCCTGAGCCCCCTCTTGCTGAGGACCCATCAGGCAATGGGCACCTGGTCATTCAGGCCAGGGGGCAGGTCCAAGGTATGATGCTGGCTCCATCCTTCCTTTGTCCCCTGCCAGCTACACCAAGTGCCCTGCCAACCCACAATCCAGTGAGAAGAGAGAGTGACCCACACTGACTTACCCTGTAGCCTTAGGCAACTCCCTCGTGCCAACCTGGGTGCCACAAACAGGGCATACGCAGCCATTTCATTAATGATGCTGCCTCCTTTCCAGACACCGCAGTGCCAGGCACCCCGGGCATTGGCAGTGCCCAGTGGCAATAGACTTGCCTGGGACAGGGTGTCAGGATCGGGCCCCTCCCCAGCACGACGCGCGTGGCTGCTGGTGAAGCCTGTGAGCAAACAGCAGAACTGGGAAACGCCGTCTTTGGTCTGGCCCTCGGCGTCCTGGCGTTTCTCGGCCAGGACCGTCTGTGTCTCAGGTTGCCCTAGGTGCATTTTTACTGCTGAGTTGGGAGCTCCTGAAGTCAGGAAAGTCTCCCTTCACCCTTGTGTCAAACCGGGTTTGTGGCTCAGAGCATGGACACAAGCGCACAGTTATGCCGCGCTAAAGTCTGAGCCTGCATCGGCTGATCCAGTATAACCATTTCATCTGTTCGCTCCTAGCCCAGAGGAAGAAAGGATCAGTCTCACTGACTTACCACGGGCTGATTTAGTGCAACTGAGCTTCCACTGAGTGTGGGATGGAGCAGACACATGAAACAGTTACAGCAGACTCAGCTGAACAGCAGGCCCTTCCCCACATGCTTTTTTAACTGAGATAAGCATTTCATCTGTCCACACCCTTTCTCTCGCTGGCCAAATGCTAGTGACCGCCCCAACCCATCTGCCTTCCAGCACCCCGCGACTTGCAGACGGGTTCACTCGAACTGGAAGTCAAGAGGTTTGGGTTTATTTCTCAGTGCTCCTATTTCTCTAGGACATGGAGTCTGCCCCATCTGTTAAACAGAAATAAAACCACCGGAGAGACTGAGCATGCCACATCCTTGGCTGGTGTAGATCTGCATAGCTCAGTGAAGCCCGTAAGAGGGGCTTTTTCCCTGTGGCCATAAGGGACAGGACGAGGAGCAACAGACTCAAGCTGCAGCAGAGGAAATTAAGGCTGGAGATTAAGAGGAGCTTTCTGACTTGGAGGGTGATCCAGTGTTGGATCATGCTGCCTAGAGAAACTGTGGCATCTCCATCCTTGGAAACTTTCAAGGGCAGACATTTAGTTTCATAGTAGTTTCCTAGTAGTTTGGGGTCAGAAGGGACCTGAACAGATCATCTAGTCTGACCCACTGACTTAATTGGGATGGATTAATCAGGGATGCTCCTGCCTTGAGCAGAGATGGACTAGATATCCTCGCGAGGTCCCTTCCAGCCCTGTTTTCCTATGATCCTAAGGTCCAAAGCCATGCATCTTGTGCATCTGTGTCTAGCTAAAACCTCTCCTGTTTCCTATCCCAGGGCTGCATCAAAGCCTGCAAGCTGGACCTGACTGCCGAGTCCCCCATGTACCCGGGCAACGGCCACCTGCAGCCCTTGTCCGAAAACATCCGGAAGTACGTGATGAGCCACTTCCGCTGGAACAAGTTCGGCAGGAGGAACAGCAGCAGCAGCGTGGGGCACAAGAGAGAAGAGCTCCCCAGCCACCCCCTCCTCGGCCTCTTTCCCGGGGCCGCCCAGGACAGAAACGAGGAGGAAGACGAAGGAGCAGCCCAGGGAAGGCAAGAGAACAAGCGGTCCTACTCGATGGAGCACTTCCGGTGGGGCAAGCCGGTGGGAAGGAAGAGGAGACCCATCAAGGTCTACCCCAACGGCGTGGAGGAGGAGTCCGCCGAGAGCTACCCCATGGAGTTCAGAAGAGACCTCTCCGAGGAGCTGGACTACCCGGAGCTCCACTCCCCGGACAGCGCCGAGAGTGAGGAGGTGGCCGTCTCGGACGAGGAGGAGATGATGAAGAAGGACGGCGGGGCCTACAAGATGCGCCACTTCCGCTGGAACACGCCGGCCCTGGACAAGCGGTACGGCGGCTTCATGACCTCAGAGCACAGCCAGACGCCTCTAGTGACTCTTTTTAAGAACGCCATCATCAAAAGCGCCTACAAGAAGGGCCAATAAAGGGGGCTGGGGAGGGCGCGGGGCTGACCGGCCAATGGGTCCCCGAGGAGGTAGCTTCACGATCCCGCTGGCATGTGTTCTTCACTTAGATCCCGTTAAAACAAAGTCACTTCTTATGTCGTTGTTGTTCTACAAGCAGTCTGCGGTTAGGGAATGATGTCGCGCTCTTCTCCTCCGCTCGGCCTCTGTCCAACAAGCCGGCACCCCTGGAAATGACCCCTTTCGTACTGTACCGGAGAGAGGGGAGCGGTGCTTGGAGGAAGAGACATCTAGTTTGGGGGGGGGGGGGGTGCTGCCCAATTAGTTTCCTATTCTCAATGAGCTGTACAATACTGTAAATGATGGGTTCCACTAATTACAAGATGGTTTTTGCAAGCTAGCCCGGTGTCTGTGGCGTCTCTGTGGGGCACCAGCTGCTGTCTGTGCAAAGGGAGATCAAGAGGGGATGGGAGCGCCTCGTGGACCCTGAACTGCAGCAAGCCAGGGGGACCAGGTCGACAGGCTCTCCCTCGCATCAGTCCACGTGCATCACCTGGAGGTGCCAGGCCGGCTCTGTGCCCTGCTTGCCCTCCTCGCCCCTGATCCGTGGCACCGACCTGCTGTGGCTGCCCCAGGCATGGTGGCCGCAGCCTGCTGATATTGCACTGCCGATCTCTTGGTGCTCCTCGCTCACCCATGCAACAGCACCCACTCCCCTAGCCTGGGCCACGGCACCCTTGCCGGATGCAGTCCTGGCCCCCCACACAACAGTGCATCCCCCTCCCATGACTATCTCAGCCCCCCGTTGTGGGCCTGGCCCCCTCACTGCACCACTCCACCCCCATGCCTTTCAGCTCTGTCCCTCCCCATCCACAGCTCCACCTGTCAACGTACCTCCCACCACGCCCTGGGCCCTTGACTAGTTCAACCCTTTACCAAAAACAGGAGTCCCAACTCAGTCCATGTACACAGTGCTACTGCGCAGTAAGGTGTCTACACATGCCTTACTGCACAGTGACTAATCGGGTGTCAATTTGATACCTGCATCATGCAGGTATCAAATTTATGCTCAAGTCAGCATAAGTCATCATATTTGCTGCGCAGTACGGGCATGCATGTGTAGACGTGCCCTCAGTATCTGAACAAATTAAGCTAAAGGCAGCTGATTGCATCTCATTGGTGTGCTGTTCCTGGCTTAACATTTTGAGAAGGTTATAGAGAAGCTGGGGAGGGTCCAGAGGTAGGAGACAAAATGGATAATGGGGTGGAAGGCAAGGTAGATGGGGAGAGGCTGAGAGAAGCAGGCATGTTCAGCTGGAAGAAAAGGAGATTAAGAGAGGAGGTGGCTGGGCACGATAGCAGCCTTCAAACATTTGAAAGGATGCTGTAAAGAACGAGGGGACACAGAAGGAAACAATTATGGAGCGATCTTGCTAACGTGTGGAACTCCCTGCCGCAGGATGTTGAGGAGCTGAACCTCGAACCAGGTTCAAAAAGGGGATTGGACACATTAGGCAGGTTGTCTCCATCAGTGGAGTGATAAATCAGGCTGCAACCTCCAAGTCCCAACCTCCCAGGCCTTTGGGGAGCTGTAGGGGAGAAGGGCAGGGGATGGGTCAGTACAGACAGACCCTGCAGAAATATCCTGCTCCGTGCCCTGCCGAGACACAGGACAGGGGACTGGAGGGGCCTGGCCCTGTCTTGGCTGCTGTGATGGTCTTTTGCTCCAAGATACTATTGCAGGAAACGACTGAGGTGGGGCACAGCGGAAGCAGTGAGAAGAGCAGGCCCGGGCAGGGGCCAGTCTGGTGCCCAGCCAGGTGGTTTGGAGTCCGGTAGCTACAGTGTTTAATGGCAACGTGAAGGGTTGAGCAACCCCTCTCGTGGCTGACACACACGGGCACACGCATGAAGGCTCAAGCAGCTCCTCACCTGGCTGACACACACGTGCACACACAGACATACCGAGATGTATACATGCCCACAGACACCCATGCATGCACTCACACACAGGCACACACATGCACAGACACACATACAAACATGCACATACACGTGCTCATGACATGCACATACCCCCCACACAAATGTGCACACAGACACGCAGAGATGCAAACACACACACACATGAAGACACACATACATGCACACACACACAGAGGCACATGCACATGCATACACACACACACACACACATACACACTCATGTGCACACACACACATGAATCCACACATGCACAGGCCTGAACACCAGCACATGCATGCACGCACACATGCTCACAGACATGCACACACAAGCACTCACACATGCATGCCCGCACACACATGCCCACACACAATGTGCACAGGCACACACAGATGCACATGCACACACATGCCCACACGCACACACACATACATGGATGTACTGTATACACAGACACACACACGAATCCACACATGCACACACCCCCACACATGCACGAACATGTGCACAAATGTGCATGCATGCATGCTCACAGACACACACGCGTGTACACACGCACACAGGCACCCCATTAAGCCATTTCGCAAACGTAACCAATAAATAAGACCTGGACTCTTCAAAGCACCCTGCCAACATACATTCACCAAATATCCCAGCTCCCACCTGAGGTTTGCATTATGCCCATGGGGGAAACAGAAGCAAAGGCAGGTCTTGTGACTCAGCCAAGGTCATACAGGGCCCCGGTGGCTGAGACAAGACTGGGCCGCTGAAGCCGTGACTCCCAGTCCCCAGAACACACCACCCCGCCCGGTGTGATAGTGACCCCGGGTTTACCATGGCTGCAAATGCACTAAATAAACTTTCCACCAGGCCTGGTCCTTGAGCACGATTCTGGGAGACGAGCAAGGGCCCCCAGCGGGGTTTAAGGCTGATGCCAAGGGCAGTCTAACAGGGTTTGGACAGGGCTGGTCTTGCCTCAGGCAGGAGTTGGACTAGATGTGACCCCTGAAGGTCCCTTCCGGCCCCACATCTCTATGATGCTACGATTCGATGATTTAATGAGATTTGCTTTCCCTAGAATCACAAATGGCAAAGCTCTGCTTACCCAGACAACCTCTGTGACAGCAATGCCAAGACCCTTCCCGCTCTCTTCTGCGCATACTGGTCCTTTCTGGTGTTTTCTGCAAGCCCCACTTAATGTCCAGGCTCTGTGGAACGTGGAGTCCTGCAGACATGAGTGGACAATACACAATGTTTAGGATATGACTGGGTCTGATGGAGGCTACACTTACCTGGAGCAAGGAAGTCATCGACCTGCAACAGAAGAGCCTACGAGCATTTCTGTCACTGTTCAACATGGCTCTGTGTTTTTGCACTACCTCGATTCAGCCTGGGCTGTTTCAGTGTGGTTGGTCAATGGGGAAAAGTCAATGGGGACCATTGTCTTCACTCTTGTGACCAAAGGCCACCTGGTACCTGGGAATGATTCATCCTGTTTTTCATGGGAGGGCTTGGAGACCTACCGAGAGCGGGGCTCTGTTTCATAGATTTCATAGACATTAGGGCTGGAAGGGACCTCGTGAGATCATCGGGTCCAGCCCCCTGCCCAAGGAGCAGGAAATCAGCTGGGGTCAGATCACCCCAGCGAGATAAGCATCCAAGACATGATCTATACACTGAGGATAGATGGCTTCTGTCCCCACAAAAGCTACAGATCGGGCAATTTCTAAAGGAAGCAAATAAGATCTCATGGTGCAGTCAGTGGGATGGACGAGGAAGATGGCACGCAGTTGTCTTGGGAGTTTATCTGCTGGTAACAGGAGTTTGATAACTGTCCGAGGGAGGAAACAAGAATAAAGACAGCAGAGACAGAACCAAAGCTAAGTCCAGTCTAGCCAGGCAGGCGCCAAACTCCTAACTGGGAGCGTGTCTAAATTTAATGCACATCAGCTTAATGTGCATTAAGCGGGTTTAGGCAGGTGTCTACACGTGTAGGCATTAAAGCACATTAGCGCTTTAAAGTTACTAAAGTTAGTCCCAAGTCAGTCCACACATACAGCATTAATGCACTTTAATGCATCTACACGTGCATTACTGTGCTTTAACTATTTGTGCCTCAATTTGATACCTGCATTTACAAATTGCCCATGATTAGCCCAAAATCACCATTTTAAAGCACATTAAGGGCACACACATGTAGACACACGCCCTAATGCATCTTAAATTTAGGTTAATACCACCTTAAAGCATCTTGTGTAGATGTGGCCTGGTGCAGCTCATTCCTAAGGGCACAAGGCACAAAATAGCATCGTGCAGGGAGCTAATGCAGATCAAGTGAGCACTGAAGAGCAGGCAGCAGAAGGGCCATGGTGATCCAGCCTGGTTCACCCCAACACTGCACTGAGAGGCCGTGCAGATGCCAGGACCCAAATGACTCTCTCTGCACTATGCTGCTCTGTGGAGCTGCACCAGATCTGGCGTGAGCCTCTCTGCTTGGCACGGCTCCATGTGGTGGAGACCCCACATGCTTTGAGCAGGGGGTTGGACTAGACGTGACCTCCCGAGGTCCCTTCCAGCCTTTATTTTCTATGATTCTGTGACACACCCCAAGGTTAAGGAGCTGGGAACAGCTACTAGAAGGCAGGGTAGATTTGCACCTTAGGCCTCTGCCACATGTTACATCTATCATGCAATTTACTGGTTCATTGCACAATAAATGTAGACTGGCCATATGTGCAAAGTAATTATCACACCATAAAAGTGTCCATCCAGCTACAAAAAGAACCAAACAGCTACAATGTTAGTGCTTAAAAATGTGTGACAATTTTATAGCTGGTTTCTATCCAAGGAAGACCCATACAGACCAACCAAAGTGGATAGATAGATAGATAGATAGATAGATCTCACTGCTCACTAACCCTGTCACCATGTCTGCATTTCCTTCCTAGCCATTATCTGGCTTCACCAAAGAGAAGCAGCTAAGGACAGATGCCCACATGAACAAGGTGAAATGCATGACATTGCAACATAAGTTGGAGCAGAATTCACTAGCCCACTCCATTGACTGCTCTGTTGCTATGTTCATTCCTCAGCCTTGAATCTTGGCCAGCCCTGGGGGGAAGGACAAGGGGAGACATTGACATCCCTGCTTTGATACGTGCCGGCTGAGACGGGCTTGTGGAAAGCTTCTGAATGGCAGCAGGACTCCGGGCTTACACAGAAAGGGTGACGGGATGGAGTAACATGCCCATGCCACAAAGGAACATCACTATTGCTGAGTGATTTATCTTCAGATTCAGCTGCTGGTGAGCACAGCCCTATGGTCAAGAGGTTCTGGTCCTCAAGGCTGCTTCATATTTCAATGACATTCACCACAGTACAGGAAAAACCCACGTGAGGATTATATAGGAAAGAACAAGAGAGAGAGGCAGCCATGCTAAGGGACCCTCAGCAAGAGGTGGTGATGGCACCTGGACAGAGCTTTCTGTGCAGAGAATGCATCCCAGCATCCTTGGGTCTTTCTAGTACCATGCGGCAGAAGGCCTAGGGGGCTGGGCTTGGCCAACCCAATACAGTTGAGCCCAGTTTTACTTGGCAGGTGCCCAAGTTAAGCAGGAGAAAGCCTGGCAGTGGGAAGAAGACAGACAGGTCATTCCTCTGGGGAGTAGGTGGCTTCCTGGGTTGGACCTGGTTGCAGTCATGGTCTGGGCTGTACACTGACTAGACCCCAGGCACAGTGGGAAAGCAGCTGATGGGGATGTTTCAGCTGGGGTCCATCTGTTGGGAAGAGAGCCGGAGGACTGGGATGACCGAGTTGAAGAGCCATGGGGAGGAGCCTCTTGTGGACCCTGATGTTGGGGGAGGCAGGAGGGTCATCCATGACCTGGAGAGGGGAAGTCAGGGGCCAGAACTGAGGAAGCACCTTCCAGCAGAAGGGCAGATGGGTGGGAAGCTGCCACTGGAGACAGTCTGGGACTGGTACACTGAAAGGGGGTGAAAGCCTAGGCTCCTAGCTGGCCCCCAGACGATGGGGCCAGTCAGGAGCCCAGCCTCCATACCCTTCAAATCCAGATGCAGGGAAGCAGAGAGCTGTTTCTGGTTCCTGAAGTGACCTACAGTCATGTTTTCTCTGTAGAGAGCAGCATTTAGGTACAACCGTGTCCATGCTCACAGCTGCCAACTCAGGGACATTTTTTTTACTGACAATCTGCAAACTTTTTACTGATGACCAAACTTTTTTACTAACCAATGTTTTACGTAACACCCTTGCACTCTGATTCCCCCTGACTGCACCCCACAACACGCCACCCCCAGCCCCCACCCCCAGTTCCTCCATCCTGGCAGGAACTCCCACCCATTGTTTCTCCTCCCTTCTGGCCCCGCAGCTCCAGCCTGCTCACACCACCCACCTCCCTGTCTCACCCAGTGCCTCAGAGCATGTGGGGCCACATGGCCCTACCTAGTCCTACTTCAAGGAGAGCCGCTAGTACAGGCAGGACATGACCAACAGGACACAAAGGCAGAGGTAGAGAACTATGGAGGCTCCCATGGGCCACAGAGATCTGCTGGGGAGTTGTCTGCTCTGTCTGCCCATCAACACTTGCATCCAGCCTGATTCTGATGATGGATCTTCAATCAAGCTTGTGGTTTTTTAGTTTTTTACAGTTCACGATTTTTACAGACTTTATGGAGCAAAGCTACAAGAAGCCTTGGACATATCTCTTCCCTCCCTGCCTTCCCACACCATCCATTAGCAAAGGGGCAATCTGCCACGAAGAGACGGGTGCGTACATGAGCTAATCTCAGTCTCTAGCCAGTGATTTTTGATACAGCATTTGTGTCTCCACCACAGCTGTAACCCAGACCATGCTTGCCACTCCCAGGGTATCAGAGCATGAACTCCTTTGGGGCGTGGGAACAGCTGCCCAGTCCATGCTCTGCCACAGTAGTTGAGGTTACATGGGGGAGGACTGGTCATGGGGTATTTCCAGGAAGGGCAGAGGAGAACCATAGGCTCTGACACCTGTTTCCAGTAGTCTAATAGCCCAGACATGGTAGCTAGCCATGCTCAAACTTATTACTTGAGCAGGGAGAGGGTGTTGCTTATGAGGCATGGTCTTTATTTTTGCCTATGTCTGAAGCGTTAAAACCACGTTGCACTTCTGGTGAGCTCAAGGCATACACCTAGGCCCTGAGATATATGGAAGGGCAGATTGTTATGACACTAAAAACAAGCAGGACGCTGGCATGAAGCTACTTTTCCCCAGTAGATCTATGTCTGAGTGCATGGGACTTTCTGTGTGCCCTTCTCTGTGCCCGAGATGGGACCCTATTACTGACTTCATCTAGGTTTTAAGCTCAAGCAGAAGAACCTTGTGCTTTAAGCATAAGAGATCCCTTGTGCCAGCTGGCATTGAAGTGATCAGCATAGGAAGAGATGATCTTTTCAACTCCATTCCCCAAAGGTCGATGGGTCATTAATTCCCACCCACTGGGACTTGTCAGTCCCATTCTAGAAAAAAAAATTGGAGCATTTAAAAGGAGCGAGAACCAACTAAAATTCTGTAGAAAACCCATCAAGAATCTATGCAGTTGACCCAAGAGCAAAAACTTTTCTACGGTTTTGGAGGATGTTAGGAAAAACATGTTAATTCTCCCAAAGGTTCTCTGGGAATCTTCCAAAGGTCGCAGCTTAACGTATAATCAGCAATGACTGCAAATCTGAAGTGAGGGCAGCATTAACCAAGATGGATCATGGCCCCCTGACACTGGGGTATATCAGAGATGGATTTACAGCAACGTGATTTTCCTTCTTATGTGCACGACTGGAGCAGTATGGGATAAATGTGCATGGCTCTACTGACATCAATGGGGATTTGCCATTTTACGTCAGCTGAAGCTCTGGCCCACTGACTTCGGCAGAGTCACTCCAGGCATATGGAAGCATAAGTGAGGAGCATCAGAGCCAAGAAATCCAAGGTGCAGTCGTCTCCAGCTTGAATACCCATCAAGAGGATCGACAGGCCGTCACTGTCTTGTCTTGACTCCACGAAATGCACGTCTGGGCGTGGCAGATCTCCCTTACGCTCCCCAACGCGTTCCTACCAGGAGCTACATCAACCCCTAGAACATGACACGTGTCCCTATCAGGAAATATAGCAAACCCTGGAACATGACAACATTAACATTTATTTGAAAAGGGCATAAAGATGAAAATATCCTGACCAAAATGTGACCGTAAACCATTCAGACAATGTATGCTCCCCCTCAATCTCAATCACCGTCACAAAAATGATACAGCGCTCCCGAAGTACACAAATGGAAACGTACACATGCACCTACACCAGGTTTATATAAATATATTTATATCATATGTATATATATATACAGTATCTATACTAAACGTGAACATACAAACAGGGCAATTACAATGCACGTGGGAGACATATACAAGATGGAGTTCATGTTTCCAGGTTCAACACTTAGTGCAAATAGAGCTACCTATTTCCGAGAGGGGAGAAGGAGGAAGCATCTCAGTGTGGGCTGAGAACAAAACATGCTGGTTTTGTGCAAGACAAGAGTAGAAGGGAGATGGTTTCAGTCTCAGCTGTGACACCGCTCAGCACGTTCAGAGGCAGCTCAAGCATCACATGGCGCCAGTCAAGAATACAAGGATCACCACTATCAGATCAATGACTGGGGAAAGGTAGGGTTGAAGGGACCTCAAGGGATTGTCTAGTCTACTCCTCTTTACTCCGAGGCAGAATTAGGCATATCAAGACCACCCCTAACAGGCGCCCGTTGAACCCTGGATCATAGGAAAGTAGGGCTGGAGGGGACCTCATCTAGTCCAGCCCCCTGCTCAAGGTAGGATCATCCTTGACTAAACCATCCCAGCCCAAAACTATAATGATAGGGATTTCTGGGGTGACCTGGTCCAGGGCTTAACTCTCCTCAAAGCTGGATGTTTCTTTCCTAATATCTAACCCAAACCTCCTTAACCATGAGTTAAGCCAGCTACTGTTTTATCATGGAGAACCACTAATAGTTGATGTGTCCTTCCTCTATCTACCTTGGACAAGTGGAAGCTTCCCATCAGCCCTTTCTCTTCACAATTCGCTCCTCCAGCCTCTCCTCCAGGAAGTTTTTCAATCTTGTTCTCCTTTGGACTCTCTCCACTTTGCCGATACTTTATATATATATATATATATATATATACACACACACACACACACACCATTTTTTTGTAAAGTGAGGTGCTTAAACTTGGTGCTGAGGCCTTACCAGACCTGGGTAGAGCAGAGTAAATACCTCCCATGTCCTATGCAGCACTCTCTCATTAACAGATCCCAGAATAGCAATTGCCTGTTTTGCGACTGCATCCTATTCTTGACTCATAATCAGCATGTGATACACGGTTATCTCCAGAGGCTTGTCTGCCACGGTGCTGCCTGCACTGTCCATTTGACTTTGAGTTTCTTTCCTTCTTAAGTGCAGCACTTTGCACTTGTCTTGACTAACTTTGAGATTGCAGGCCTGATCTCCAGTTGATCCAGGTCTTTGCTTGGCTTTGCATCCAGTTTGAATGACAAGTCCTTTCCTCCAAAGTACATCCCATCACCCCCAGCCCAGTGCCTTCTGCAAATTTTAAGCAGGCCCCACAGTTCCCTCCCCCAAGTACCACCTGAACTATAATCACCCCTTCCTGGGTGTGTCTACACAGGATTTACACCAGCTTAAATTTACTGCGCAGTAAGCAAGAATAGGCCGGCATCTACACGTGCAGGCATTAAAGTGCATTAACGCTGTGTGTGGAATGACTTGGGACTAAAGTTAGTCCCAAGTCAGTCTACACGCACAGTGTTACTGTGCAGTAAGGAGTCTATACGTGTGTTATTGCGTAGCAACTAATGGGGCATAAATTTGATACCTGCATGATGCAGGTAGCCAATTTAAGCGCAAGTCAGTGTAAATCACCATATTTGCTGCACGGTACAGGCATGCACATGTAGACGTGCGTCCATGCTGTGCAGTAATTTTGGTTACTGCGCAGTAAATACACATGTAGGTGCGTCCCCTGTGAACAAAAGGGTTGGGTCTATGAAGTCTAAAGAGACCGACATTATTATATAGCAGATGGGTTTCAGCACTGGTGTTCAGACTGAACCTAGCTCGCTGTTTGCTTTGGCTAGTTGTAATTCCATAGCTTTAATTAAAAAAAAAAAAAAAAAGTTTATTTTCAATCCATTAAAAAAAAAAAAGAAATTTTCATTGCGTAATTTTGATTTGCAGCTCCTAGGTCCTCATTTATTTGAGGAAAATGTCCATGCTTTCCGCCCTCATCCTGAAAAATGCCTAAGTGCTGTTCTGCGTTTCTCTTTTCAGGCAAGAGAAAGTAGGTCAACAAGGAGTGAAAATGTTCACTTTAATGAGTGAAAGTACTTTTCCCTCTCATATTTTATTTATTTATATTTTTTTAACTTTCCTTGAACACTTTTCAAATAGGAAAAGGAGGAGGAGAAAGAGTTGAAAACAGAAAAAAGAGAGCAAATGGGGGAGAGGGGGCAGAAATCTTCCAAACTTGCCAGGAAAAATCTTGGGGATTTGTTTTATTTTGCTTTGAACTGTTCTAGCTTTAAAAAAATACTTGAAAAATTGTTAGACTAAAAATAACTAAAAAAAATGAAAATACACCCCCCCCCACCCAACCAATAACAGAAGACCCCTCTCAGATGACCTGTTTCTCGGTTCCCATCAAACGTAACCAGCAATATAGACCCAACTTGTTCCTCTAGCTTCTTCCCTCCCTTTATTCTGGAGCTCTCGTAGACAGCGGCCTTTCCTTGGGTATAATAAAATCGGTACGAGTGCCAGGTAGCAGCACTGGGGCTGAGGGTTACGGGCGCTGCCTGTTTAACCACCTGTCAGTGTTCCCAGTGCACTGATATGGGGTAGTCCCGATTCGGGGGTTACTACTGCTCCCTCAACAATCGCTCGCCTGTTTTGCACACCCCTTTGTGAGCTGCCAAACCGAGCCAGGGCTTCGATGGTCCATAGGGTACATGATGGAGGAGGCATCGAGGGACTGGCTGGGAGGTTGGGGGTTGGAGGGGTCAGGAGGTCTCAGGTTTGGGGGGCCAGGAGGATTCTGCACGGTGTCTTGTTGCTGCCCCCTCTCCATGAGCTGAGCAAAGAGGCAGGGGACAGGATCAGCAGTGGTCGACTCCTGCACCCATGGCAGCTGGGGTTTGCAAGGGCAGCGGTTTTCAACCTGTGGTCCGTGGAGCCCTGGGGGTCTGAAGACTATGTCTACGGGGTCTGTGAAAGATGACTATGATCAATCCAAAGTGCTATCAGGGCCTCAATTAACAACCAGGATGACCAGGCAGGGCTGGGCGATGACTTCTCTCCAGCCCGCACTGCCCCACACCCCAGCCATCCAGGCCTGGGGGAACACAGTGGGGCCCTGAGCCTCCACTCCTGGACAGGACAGGAGATGCCAGCCCCTTGCAGCTGGCCACGTGCCTCCTTCAGCTGCCCTTCATCTGGTGGCTACTCTTATCACACCACACTGCTTCAGCTCATCTCCCTCCACCCCACCCCGGCTGGACCCGAAGAGCGATGTGACGCTCCTGCGCAGTTGTAACTAGCTACCGCGCAATCAGCATCACCAAGGAGGTATTTGGGGACACTACTGGTTACCGCACAGTCATTTAGTATTTGTGTGTGCAAGTATTAAGTGACTGTGCAGGAACAACCATGCGGGGACCGTCTCGTGTCTGTGCAGCCACCGGGTCCGAAACATCCTTTAGTTCATATTCCCAAGCCGGCAGATTGCAGCTTGGCAGCACCTTGTTAAAGTGCTTTGGATTTGACTGTCCATTTGTCCTGCAACGGGCCTTGTCCGCTATGATCCTGCCACGCGGAAGCAAACGCAACCTCAGATGAGACTTCTCCATTCTGGGAACGTTTGAGACCCTTTTTTGCACAGGAACAAATGGCGGCGCAAGGCACGGGGCAGAGACAAACCAGATCCGTCCAAGTTGCTGTTCGCTATTTCATTGCAATGCCTAGAAAACACCTGGTGTTTTCTGGGAAAAAGGAGCTCTTGGTGAAAGGCCTTTTTTTTTTTTTTTTTAATAATATATTTTATGTTCCAGGTCATATTAGCCAAATCATGTCGACTGAGCAGAACTCAATTGCTCCAAAAACCGTATCGACTGAACACAATCGTTCTAAACACCATGTCTGGCTCTACAACAGACAAGCATCCTCCATCCTAGGCTCTCACCCTGGGATTTCAGATGCTCCCAAATCCCTTGGCAGGCATCCTACATGCAGGCCCAAGCCCGGATGTCTTGGGGTTTGGATGCCCCCCAGATACTACAGGCAAGCATCCTCCATCCCAGACTCTTTAGTTCAGCATTTCAGATACTTCCTACGCTCAATCTTAGCTCACAAGAGGCCGGTCTAATTCAATTCCCCTCCCAGCCATCCAATTAGGGGGTGGGAGAATCCCCAAATCCACACCTGAAGCCCTCCGGGAAAAGCAAACAGATCAGACACGGCATTACCGACGCCGCTAAGGCAAAAGAAAAACCTTCACCAATAGAAACAAACCCTCATTCGCAGACCTTCTGGCCTCTATAATGCAGCGAAAAGAAAGAAGTCGCCACTCCAACGGGTGTCTAAATTCCCTCCGCCGCTCAGGGAATTGTAATAAGCTGCAAAGAGAGAAGCGGTGTGGTCTGGGCTTGGCAACTAGCAAGCTAACCACGCGCTTAACCGGCAGCCGTGCAAGGGTTTAAAATGTCCAGCCCTAGAGCTAAAAGTGACCTGCAAAGAGGGGGGGAAGCGGGAGAGAAATACAACAGTCTCCTCTTCAAAATGAGCCATGATGATTTCCCAAGGGTATTTCCAGAGGAGGAACATTTTGTCTTGTGTTTTTTCACAAGAAAACATGAATCTGTTCTTTAAATGTTTCGCCTCCCCGGAGGGAGAGGCAAAAGGCTCTCACTTGGGAGAAAGGCTTTTACTGGCAAAACTTTGCTACCATCTCCCTTTCAATTAAGGTATGAAAAAGCTCCAGTCCCTTCCACTTCTGGTCCTCCAAAGAGACTCCCCCCACAAAGACTGGAAAGAAAATTTTGATTTTAACAAAGTAAATGAAAGAAAATAATCATCCTTCCAAGCCCTTTGCAAAACAAAGCAAAATACCGGATGTCAAGGCATGAAACCAGTTTTTCTATGTGCTTTGCAAGTCGCCCTTAAGGGCGTTTTCTTCTGTGTATACCTAAGGGGGAAGATTTTTAAGGGCTGCA
Organism: Alligator sinensis; assembly: GCF_000455745.1. Lineage (NCBI taxonomy): Eukaryota > Metazoa > Chordata > Crocodylia > Alligatoridae > Alligator > Alligator sinensis. The sequence continues at coordinate 90,345 of NW_005843155.1, read as the reverse complement.
TCTTCATGAGATCCACACTAGATCGAGGACCAGAGGCTTAATCCACAGTCTATTGGAGACTGCAGTGGGGGGGCTACAGACCCCTCAAGCCCCCTCCTCTGTTACTGACTGTAACATGGAGGGGGTCGAGTTGAGAATGATCTAAACAAGGGTGTTTCTGCTCCTTTACTGGAAGGATTTTGCTGATTGTGGAGAATCGCCCTTAGCTTCTAGCAGTATAGATCTCATGAGACACAGCAGAGCTGTTCGGGTTCCTTCCACTTGCCCCATACAACGAGCCATGGGGATCCATTGCCATTTTGCTTGACAACTTGCAGGAAGACACTACCGTGGAAGAGGGATCTGCCCTGCGGGATCCCATCTGTGGATCACAACTCCTGTCTCATCGTCACTGCAAACGCCAACACACATCCACAGAGCAGGAACCTGGGGCACAAAAATCCCTTGCAGTGAACCAAGACGCCTCGTCGGCTCTCCCCGGGCGGGCCTGCCGCTCGCTTGGAGGTTACACACCGCTCTGTGCCATTGAAAGGTAACCGCGATGCACCTTTGCACTCTTGGGGCCATGCACATTTGGCTCCAGCTACACCGGCGCTAGGCAGGATGTCGTGCTAGGGGGTGACAAGTCCCTTTCTGGCTATCAAACCTCGAGCTTCCACCAAAAGCACCTTGCTAAGACCTCCCTCCAGCCTGACCCCGGGCAGGTGGCTGTGACATCCCGGCTGGCGTGGCGTAGCGGAGGTCAGCGTGCCAACTGCATCCTTTTTGGAGTAGGAACATCTAACCCCCTGCTCCCCAGCTAGATAAAGAAACCTCTTGACCTGCTTCTGCCAAAAACATCCACCCGCCCCGCATGGTCCCTGGTCCCTGAACCCGTGAAGCTGCTGTGGGGAACCACTCGAGTCTCCTGCATCGTCAGCTGGATAAGAAGAAAGCAAGCCGCCGCGTACAGGACATTCAAGTGACTGAGGTTACTGAAGAGTCCTGGGGGCATTCTCCGTCCATGTGGCTCTGCAAGAGGGAAGATGGGTTGCAAAGTTCTCCGAAGAACGGAGCTCTTACGATGGTCATCGGCTTCCTCTCCATTTTCGTCCATGCAGAAGGCGCCTCCTCTCACCCTTCCCGGCTCCGTCCGAACTGGGGTCTGGCCTTCCCTCGGCACCTGCTCCGCCTCTCAGTACACGCACAGGTCTGGGAACTTCATCTCGTACACAGGGATGGAGTGGTTCTGGGGCTGGCCGTAAGCAGCGGTGATGGTGCCCGAGGGGCTGGGAGGGGGTCTGAAAGGTCAGAGAGAGGCAAGGTTGTTTTAAAGGGGCATTTCCATGCTAGATCCCACCTGAAAACCAGCTGCTTGACCCAAGGCGGGGATGTTCCCTGCTGTCGGGGAGGACCAGAGGAGCTCAGGCCCATCACTGTAAACCCTGATGCTGCACAGGCATAGGTTTTAGATTCATAGATTCATAGATTCATAGATGTTAGGGTCGGAAGGGACCTCAATAGATCATCGAGTCCGACCCCCTGCATAGGCAGGAAAGAGGTTGAAGACCCCCAGGGTAGGGGAGAGCACCACCTCTCTTGGGAGCCCGTTCCAGACCTTGGCCACTCGAACTGTGAAGAAGGTTCACATGCACAACTCCATAGCAAAAGCAAATGGAGATGGGAAAGGGCCAAAATACCCAGCTGAAACCACCCACCGCCCGGGGACTCAGGAGAGAACCACCAGCAGATGAGAAGCAATGGGGACAACAGCAAAGCCAGACCCCAGGGAAGATCCACCCCCTGATCGACCCTTCCCAGGCTCTGCACTGTCCCCCTTGCACACGGGGTCTGGTGCTAGAAGCTCCAAGGGGGAGAGAAGCCGGTTGTCTCCCCTATCCTGATGGCCTGGGCACATCTCCAGCACCAGAGCAGATCATGCCCTGTCCCCAGCCCCTCATCATCCATCCCCATAGCCGTGTCCCAACACACAGGTCACTTATTCACGAGGTTCACAAGTCACTCACACGGCTTCCAGCAGCGCTGCCCACTCCCAACGGCAGCTATTAGCCAGACAAGCCTCGACACATTGCTAGGCATTGCTAAGGAGGGCTCCGAAGTCACCGAAACAACGACCAAAGTATAACAGGCAGCTACATTGATACAGGGCTCTTTATATAGAGTCCTAGAGTCGGAGATGGGCTGGAAGGGACCTGCAGAGGTCACATCTAGTCCAACCCCTCTGAGGCAGGATCAGCCCTGTGCAAACCACCCTGTACAAACCCACTGGGCAAAATTACACAGTCAGGCCTGACCCAGCACCAGGCATCGCACCCGACCCTGCCGCAGGGATAGGCGGGGGAACAGGGTGGTTATCGTCCTGCTTCTCTAAAAGGTGGTTAATAGATGCTCGACAGATCCCAGGCCGTGCCTCTGCTACAGGCACCTCCACAGTGCATACCCACCTGAGCAAGGGGTACAATTCCTTCCTGACCCCACATATGGCAATTAGTCTGATCCTGAGCAAGGGGCAAGACCCTCTAGCCAGGACCCTCTGGCTTTGGTGCCAGCAGGAGCATTAGCACAGCCCAGTCCCCATCCCCAGCCTGGGCTGTAGCTGAGGGAGGCTTAAAAACCCCCTGACACATGGAGCAGAAAAGGTGGGGAGGGGGCAACTAGCAAAGCCCAGAAGCCTGCAAAATCCTCATAGCAGAGCACAGGCATTGCTGCACCTAGATCATCCCCGACCAGTGGCTGTCCACCCTCTTCTCAAACACCCCCAGTGATGGATAGTCCGCACCTTCCCCAGGTGTCTATTCCACTGGACATTTGCTTGCCAGGAGCCCCCCAAAAGGTCACTAGATGCAACAACAGAATCAATACGCTGCTAGCACTGCCTTGCAGAGGGATCCCATGGAGACCCCCAGCCCCAGCCTGACCCTGATCCTGTCTCCCCAAGCAAATTCTGCCACTCACCGGATAGTGATCTCGAAGATCTGGTTCAGCTTGCTCTGTAGCAGCGTCGCCTGCAACAACAATGGGGGACGTTAGCCGGAGGCAGCACCCAAGAGGAGTGCTCCTTCCAAGGGTCGTGCACAGACACACAGCTTCAGGCCAGTGTGAGCAGGGTGCTGCTGTACCCCCACCCTCCCAGCCGGCATGCAGGCCACGTGTGGGGGTATCTAATGTTGCGAAACGGCTGAGCAATGCAGGCAGCAATGCAGGCAGCAATGCAGGCTGGCAACTCGTGTGGGGGCATTTTTTCACCCAAGTCAGCACACGATCAGCCCAGAGGGGCTGCCCTGCTGGATCTCCCAGAGGAGATGGGTCCAGCCTCCTAGCAGTGATGTGTCTTAAAGTTTCCCAGGAATAGTAACAGAGTCCTAGAGCTGTAGGGCTGGCAGGGACCCGCAGAGGTCACATCTAGTCCAATCCCTACCTGAGGCAGGGTCAGCACTGTCCAAACCAGCCCACACAAATCTATTTTTTAGCAAAATTTTGCAGTCAGCCCTGACATAGCACCAGGCATTGCGCCCGACCTTGCCCCAGGGAAAGCAGGGGGACCATGGCAGTCAACGTCCTGCTGCTGCAAAGGGTGTTAATATATGTACGATTCCCTGGCCTGAATGACCAGATGCCTATTGCCAACCTCTGGTATCACTCAAAACATGGATTCACCCCTTGGGACCTGCAGAGAGACCCCTTAACCCTCTGCCGTGGGCAGAGCGCTCGTCGTTCACCTCGGACACTGCAGCACTTGTGCCGAAAGGTCTCACACCGGGCACGGCTCGAGAGCTCTTGTGCCTTGTTCAGCGCTGGGAGCCGAATGGCCGCCTCATCTTCGATAACTATCTGACCCCCGTGTTGCTGCAGGGCTCGAGCTTGGAGCCCACCACCACAACCACCTGTACTGTCCCAGTTTGAGGAGTGGACCCAGCGGGAGCAGTAGTGGGGTGTCACGGGGTCCCCTTTGCGGTGCATCTTGCTGCGGTCGTCTCCCTCCGGAGCCCGCCGCGGGGCCGAGCAGGCGGGCGACTCACCCGGGCGCCGCAATGGGCCGCGATCTCTTCGAAGGGAGCCTTCTGGAACTTCTCCACCACCTGCCGCCGGCGTTCGCGCTCCTGCTCCTCCACCGCCACGCTGTCTACTGGAGCACACAAAAGAGGGGAGGAAGGAGACGGAGCAATGGGGAGGGGACTGATTCTAGCCCTAGCACCCAGGGGGGATCATGCCCAGGCCCGGCCCTTCATGCACCTAATGGCACACTCTGGGCCAAAGGGAGCAGAGAGGATGCAGAGCTCATTCCAGCTCCAACATGCCACGATCTCCCCTGCCACGGCAAGGTACGGCAAGGGTACTGCCTTTCCCCGTGCTCCAAAGCACGTGGGCAATGTTGGGAGCTGCAAAGCATGGTCCCACGGGGGCATCCAGACAGCAAAGCACCCAGGATCAAGGGCCACTTTAATGAAGGAGCCAGGAGGGTTTAGCTTGCAGACAAACAGATGGAGATGAGACAGGACAGCAGGTTCCCAGTCCCCGAAAGGTCAGGTAATGGGTTTAAACTGCAGCAGGGCAGGGATAGATCGCTCTTGGGGAAAAAAATTCCTGACTGAGAGCAGCAGGATGGTTGAACCAGCTGCCCAGGGGAGCTGTGGCGTGTCCTTCCCTGGAGACTGGGCTGGGCGTCTGTCTGGGCTGGGGTAGCCTGCGGCTAGGCAGGGGGCTAGACTAGATGGCCTGCTCCCAGGACTGTGCTCAGACTCCCCCACTCCCCAGGCCCAAAGGGGCCTCTGCATGAGAGAGCTGGGGCATGCAGGCATGCAAAGGCATTTGCATTGCTATAACATCCTGGCACTGCAGGTTGGGGAGGGCTGGACGGTCTCTAGGGCTCCCTGCCTGGCTCATTTAATGGCCAGTTCATTAAAAAGCACCTTGATGCTTCCAATCCGGAGCAGAACAGCCACAAAGCAGGAACACGCGTGTGCCAAAGAACACACACACACACACACACATGCACATGCACATGCACATGCGCGCGTGCCCTCCACCTTCCCTGCACATGCAGTCCACTCGATAGCGTACCAATGGCTTTCTTCAGTGTTTCATATGTGATCTCCTCCGCGGGTGCTCTCTAGGGGAAGAAAACAAGCAGCATCATCACTGTCGGGCAGCTAGTCTGGCAGCAGGGGAAAGCGGGGTCGAGCTCCAGCGGTCCAGCTATGCACCAATGCCTAGTTCTTGCTGCAGTAGGCCTCACCCCCTAGAAAGCAATGCCTTTTGGGAAGGCATCTACCCGCACCTGGGCTTCATACAGGAGTGAAATGCAATGGTCTGATAGAAAGGTCAGATAAACTGGCCTTGAACTCTATGGACCCATGAAGGCACCAACACCTAGAATAGTGTAGGCCTTATTAAGCCATGCATTAATTATAGAAATCAAAGAAAAGTTGGGTTAGAAGGGCCCTCCAGAGGTCATATATAGTCCAACCCTCTGCCTGAGGCAGGATGAGCCCTGTGCAAACCACCCCAGACAAATCCATCATCTAACCTATTAGTAAAACTACACCGTCAACCCTAACAGCTCAGCTCAGTTTAGTACCTACGATGCACCTAAACACTAACACACGTGACCGGCTGGGACGTGGCACCGGGCACGAGACTTGCAGCGAGGTACAGGCCAGAGGCAGGTAGTGCCCCCCAAGCCTAATACAAGCATCAAGGGCTCCTAAACCCCCTTTTATCCACAGATCAGAACAAATGCACATCTGCAGCATCCACTTTGCAAATACTAAAGCACACATCCTCGTTGTCACCAGATAACCTGACCTGCACGCTCAGTAGGAAAGCATGTTTACCAGGCCCCCTGATCCTGATACATCCCATCCTTACATTGGGGTCCTGTCCAGTATTATCAATCACGCCATAACCGCAGGCCTTGTGAGGAGTCCAAACAGTCTAACCGCATCGTTTTCCCAGCGCTTTCTAAGCACAGACTCATCGAAAAGTAGGACTGGAAGAGACTTTTGACAGTCACATCTAGTCTAATCCTTTGCTCGAGGCAGGATCAATTCCAACCGAACCATCCCAGAAAAATCCTTGTGTGACCTGTTACTAAAACCACACCATCCTCCCTGCTGCACAGCTACAAGGCATATTGCCCAGAGACACCAAAAGCACCTGCATCTGCTACCGGTAGAGTAGGGGGGTGAGGGATGCCTATGCCCTGCTGCTACAAGGGTTGCTAAAATGCACCCAAGAGATCCAAGAAAGAGGGCCGCACCCCTGCTACAGAGGAAGGCAAAACCTCCATAGTCTGCACCGATCTGACCGTGAGATAAAACGCCTTCCTGATCCCAAATGTGACGATCGGTCTGACCCTGAGCAGAGGCAAACTAAACCCTCCAGGTTTTAGTCCAGCACTGGCAAAGCCCAGACAAAATCCCCAATGATGGCTGCACGGTGAATAAACCGCCCCGGACACATGTAGCAACAGGCGAGGAATGTATGCAATGCAATACATATGCAACGTATGGTATCGCCTAGCTCCATTCACAGCAAGGCTACTTTGGTCAATGCCTTTAGCAAAACCTGAGTGGCATCGTGCATGGGTGGGGCTCGGTGTGGGGATCCTGCCTCTTCTGCACAGCTGGAGGGAACAAGCTGGATTGTCTCCATGCTGGGATGCAAGGGAGGACCAAGTGCAAGTCACCCCAGGGAGCAGGGGCAGGGGGACTTCCACCTATCTTTCGACTGCAGAAAACCCCTGGAGCCATTCTGTTGCAAAGCACGCAGCTGGGCGGGGGGTTGGATGCTGCTGGGTTGATCTTGCGAATCCTGCGTAGGTGTCGGCACGCCTGTGACAGTGCTAATGTTGTGTGGCACCCTTGAAAAGACCTCATGGCACCCCGGAGCATTGCAAAGCCTCCGGACTTGCTGCCCACCACACCCCGAGCAAGTGCCCCCCTGCCACGCCAGCCAGCCCCGTGCAGGGAAAGGCTCAGAGAGCTGTGCGCTGATGCAGCCAGCCACAGCATCCACCCTCCGCTCCCCTCGGGCCCCGCCGTGCCAGGACGGTGGCAGAAGAGGGGTACCTCCTCCTTCTCAGGGCTGTTTCTCGACTCCACTTCCACCTGCAGGGAAATGGTCTCCCCGATGCTCTTCCTCTTAGACAAGCGATCTTCATCTGGAAGGCAAGGAAAAGGCCACCTCGTCAGCAAGGCAGGGGTTGGGAAACATCTTCCCCCTCCCTGTCCCCCCTGTTTGGGACAGCGGGCAGGAGACAGCAGAGCTCGTTCCTTCCCACCCTGGGGCACATAGCTCCCTTCACCGCAGCATGCGGGCACGCGCCGGTATCCTGCTCTTCCAGCATCCTGTGAAGCTGGGCCCTGCTGCTGTCCCCATGTGGCAGATGGGACATGGAGGCCATGAGACACCAAAACCCTATTTCACCTCTCAAGCGCCTGTGTGGAAATAGGGGCCTGAGTGCTTTCCCCTTCCACCCTGCTCGAGCCCCTGAAAAGCCATTAATGTGCCATCATATACCATATTTTCCACATACCACACCCCCACCCTCAAATAAGACACATGCCTGGTTTTTTTTGGAAGGCAAAAAGATTTTTTTCCCCAGAGTTACAGCTACACAGAGCAGGGACAGAGCCTAATCTTCAGCTCACTCACCCTCCCTTTTCCTGCTTAACCAAAAGCTGAAACCCTAGCTGCGGCTGAAGATTGGTGACCGTGGGTATTGCTACGATTTTGAAAAGAGCTATAAAGTCTGAAGGGTGTGAAATAAGAGAAAAGAGTAGGACCAGATAGCAGACAGCAAAACCAAGGGATAACACGGTCTAATGGCCATAAACTCCAGGAAGGCTGATTTAGACTAGACACAAGAAAAAAGTTCTTTACGGTACGAGTGTCCAGCGTCTGAAACGAACTCCCCCCAGAGGTGGTGCAAGCACCTACTCTGGACTTTTTCAGAAAACATGTGGATGTTTTTCTTGCTGGGGTCACTTGATCCCAGCTGACTTCCTGTTGACCCCAGGTGCCTCCCTGCCTATGGCAGGGGGGCTGGACTCCATGATCTCATGATCTCATGAGGTCCCTTCCAGCCCTTAATGTCTATGAAATCTATGAAAACTATGGAGCCCATGAAAAAGAAGAGATGAACATTACTGCCTGTGGAGCAAAGGATGAGTCATTACATCAACTGAGGTCCTCAGCTGTCTGAATAGAAATGCCACTGCTGCTGCCCAGCAGCTGGTTTTAGAGCAGGAATCCAAGTGGGATGCTTCTATTCTGGGCAGAAAAAGATCAGTCTTTGCACCCCATTTTAGGAGCCTACTTTTAGGGGGAAGGTGCATATGGTATGTGAAAAATTATGGCATAAAGTTCCTGCTCCTTAGCTTCGAGAGTAAGTCTCAAGAAGCAGTGGCACCTCGCAGGTGAAATGACCTCTGATTTGACCAAGGACACACAGGAAATCTGTAGCCGTGGGATGGGCAGCTGGACACAGGTTGTAGGGACAAACCATTGCACCGCAGGACTGAGCAGGGAGAGGGCTCCAAGGGCCCCTGTTTCTAGTGCGGGTTCTCCTCATGGTACACTGGGTGGCCGTGCCTCAGTTTCCCCAGCTGCCAAACAGGGAAGCCACAGGAGTGACTTGCAGACAGCTCACACCCTGAGCACTACCCACTTCTAGTTCCTGGGGATTTCCACAGCCCGTGAAGACCGTTCCCCCTTGGGAATCTTAGCCATGAGAGTCCATGTCATAGTGAGGACGGCCAAGACTGCCACTCGCCTACTTCCTACCTGTCAGCTGGGGGATGTAGGGTGTGCTGAGCCTGTCAGAGTTGTAGCCGCTGCCCCCCAGCACCTCGCTGATCTTGCTCTGCCGGAAGAGGACCTCAGGCCCCAGGCGGTCCAGGCTTCTCGTCAGCCTGCGGGAGGAATGCGAGTGAAGAAGACCCCGACGTGTTTTCCCCCAGGCGCCCTGCTTTGCAGAGGCCACAAGGGCTTCCTAATGAACCCACAGGACTGTCAGGATCTGGCCCTGAAATTGCAAGTGCACAGGGGCAGAAACTGCCCTGGCTTTTCAGGTGAGCATAAAATATTAAAGACGCCCTTGACTTCATTGGCGTCACGCCAGATCTGAGGGAGGGCAGAGTCAGGCTCCAACACCTGGAGGGACAGATGTTGCAGCCTATGGACAGAGATGAAGATTATGGCTGACTAAGGACACAAAGAGAAAGGAAACAGCTCTGAGGATGGGAGGATCCACTTCAGGTCAAGGATTCCTCCCTCGGCTCCTCTGGCAATGACAGTCCCCATGAAGGCGGCCAGTGGAGAAGAGACACCATCTCAGCATCCTTAGACATAGCATCCTGCAGAGACGCAGGCCGCTGCTCTCAGACTGTGGCTGAGGGCGATGTGAACCTCTGGAGGGGATGCTCCTTACCTGGGCCTCTCCACAAAAATGTCCTCTGGCAGCAGGTACATGGCCTCCTTCTGCCTCATATCGATGACCTAGGGACCAAAGAGAAACTCAAGTCAGTGGCTTCTTGAACTGGATGGTTTAAATAAACCTGCCCCACATCCAGGGGAACCAAATAGCCTATTTTGGCCCTCTTCCACACCCGGTTGGGACTGAACTGACAGCCCTGCAAGCTGTTGTCCTTGGTGTATCTACAAAGCAAGGGCTGCATGGGCACACAGATCTCAAGGGATCTTCTCCCCAACCCATCTCAACCCAACCCAACTCAACCCAACCCAAGGTGCCCACCTCAACTGTGCCCTGGAGCGACAACCTCTAGGGGCAAGAGGGGAACTCAGTCCCCAGGTCCCTTCGGCCTTAGATGACTCCTCTCAGTCACAACGTGGAGGGGCAGTACATGTGGACTGAGGGGGCAGATTTCCAGCAGAAACACCTGTCCATTGGGGAAGTGGCCCCAGGCCACTCCAAAATCACATCACACAACCCTTGCAACCAGAACAATCGCTTCCAGCCTGTGTCAGCGTCTAGGGGTAACACCACGGATTTTATACTCACACACCAAGCAGGGAAAGGCTCTGGCATCCCATTACCAGACCTTTGTACTACATGGTCCAAAGTGATGGTCCCGCCTACAGCATTGTGGACTTAGTACGGACATAAGAGACCATCACAAGCCAACAGGCAGAGCTGCACGCAGGAGCAGAGCAGGAGGGGGTCAAATCAGGACCCACCTCATGGATGTGCTGGCAGAAGGCCGGCACGGTGGTGAGCTGGCTGATGAGGTTCAAATAGGCAGCGCAGAGGGCGTATAGGGCGCAGCGGTTGTACACGGGCAGATTGTCTTCATTGATCTGGGCGACCTCCTGCAGACACAGACACAACCCCCCACGAAAGGGCCTGATGAACACCCTCCCTCGGTGTGTTTTACACCGGGGTTGTACACCGACACAAGTTACACTGGGATTAGGAGCAGACAGATGCACAGAGCTGCTGTTATTACGCCTTGCCACGGAGCAGCAGTGAAGGCAACCGCTTGCCTGCCTTTAGCAAACGCTAGTCTAGGATGAATGCAGACACACACACTCGACCCTGGTGTGATGTCCATTGATCTCTACTTCTTTCAGGGATTATTCTTTACAGCTCACTGCTTGCATGGGTTCACACCTCCTGAAAGCAGGAGGGTCACATGCCTTGGGGGAAGGGGAGGGAATTGGCTTGGTGCCGGTACCACCTCCTGGACAGCAGGATTTGCGGGGGGATGGATAGTTTGTCCACACAGAGCAAGAGATGGGGGAGGAGATGACATCCTGGGATGCTGAAGGACTGATAATTAGTCCTTTTATCTGCACCAAACAGTCCCACATTACTGAACACTGCTCAAAGACAGACCTCCCCCAAAGCAGCATATGTCTAAGACACCTAGAGGGTGCTTAGCTCTAGTTTTCCTGCTTTTATGTGTGGATGCTCGTGTTTTAAGAGCTCTTAGTATAGCCTTAGGGTAATAATGTGAAACAACATCTTAACTAGGACCAAAAATAAAGGGGCGGAGGTATCAGCATCCCAATGAATGCTCTGGAAAAGGGAGATCTTAGTGGGGCCGTGGGTGGGGGTCATCATGGTATTGGCTTTACCTCCCACTCCTGGCTGCCTGGCTGCATCTCCGAGAGAGTTGCATTTATTGATTTGTTTTTTTGCCTTGCTATTTATTCCATTTTCTCCAGGCACCCAGAGGCTGCCAGGGATGCGAGGCAGAGAAATAAAGAATTGTAAGAATAATAATAGCAGCAAACAAGCGAAAGCAGAAGACGGCTCGCCATTAGCTTGGGCAAAAAGGTTTCTCAAAGACTTATTCAGATCCCTAAGCAAATCTGAGTCCACGCTCTGCAAACGGTCTGCCTCCTTGGCTGGAGCAAACACAGACAGACAAGGACCATTTACCCTGCCTTGCTGGGGGGCGGAAAGGATAAATATACGGCAGATGGAGAGGCACTCGGGTACTTTGGGGATGGGAAGAGAGGGGCAGATAAGCACCAGGACAGGCAGAAATGGTTGCCCCAGGATAAAAATGAACAAAGCTATGGGCATACAACCGTAGAGCAGTGCACAGTTACTCCTGACTTACTAAAGGGGAACTTTACCATGGGTTATTGATTTTCCGGTGAATGCCGTATGTCCACGCTGCATTTCCAGCTGTGTCAAGGTAGATGCTACCAGGTAAATGTGTAGTGTACCCAGGTCCTTAGTGACCTCCTCTGCAGCAAGGCTGATCTGGAGTGACCCCATCAGCCCACCCTAATTAAACATCATGGCACTTCTCAGGGACGTGTTAAGCCTTGCAGCTATGGGGCTAGATCCTCTGCGGCAGTGGGGTATCACTCTACTGAGCCAAACAGCATAACTAAGAGCTAGATCCAGCCAGATCCCATCCCCAAAGTCCTCAAGGCAGCCCTGTTCCAACCCTCGACACCCACGTGCCAATGTATAGTTTGCACCTCTCTGCGCACCCCTTCTGAATGGGGCTCAAGCCAGACACTCATGCATTGGGATATTTAGTCTGGAGGAGGGATTTGATAACGGTCTGCAAACCCCTGAAGGGCGATGACAGAGAGGATGGAGATGGGCTTTTCTCTGCAGCCGCAGGGGACAGGACTAGGAGCAGTGGCCTCAGGCTGGAGCAGGGGAGATTGAAGCTGGAGATTCAGGTGGGAGCATCTGACTTAGAGGGTGGTCAAGCATGGGAACAGGCTGCCTAGAGAGGCTGTGCACTCTCCATCCTTGCAAGTTTTCAAGAGCAGGTTGGACAGACACTGGGCTGGGATGCTTTAGTGAGAGATGAGCAAGGGGCCCTTTCAGCCCCACTTTCCTACAATCCTATGATCCTGTTGCCCTGAGAGGAGACCCCACTGCTGCCCTCCGTATCCCACCTGCACGGCCAGCACCAGGCGGATGAGGTCCACCACCACCTCCTCGTTGGCCAGCTCAATGCTGATGAGTGCCAGCATGCTGTAGAGAGCCTCGTAGTGCGACTGCAGGTTGCCCTCCTCCTTGCAGGTCAAGTAGATGTGACGGTACAGCTGCTGGGCATGCTGAGGGAGACAAGGGAGTCAGGCTGGCAGGGCCCTCAGGTGTCCATCTCATCCAACCCTTGCTTGAGGCAGGGCTGTCCCTATCTACACCAGTTTAGACAAGGGTTTCGGATCAGGCTCCGGAGCCCTGATTCTGGGAAGCATTTCAGCCCTGGAGAGTGGGAGAAGGGGCTGTGGTGGGTCTTCCCCCAAGCCTTGCCAAGGAAAAGCAGCAGGAGCTGGGTCCTAGTAAGCCGTGCATGAACAACTCTCACACGGCTACCAGGCCTGATACCTGGAGCCCCCAGAGATGTCCTGACCTGCCCCAGGTCAAGCAGGAGAATGTCCTGCCACTGCTATCCAATTCAGCTTACACCTCACCGTCCTGCCACTGCAAGGACAGGAAAGTTCATTCACGTGCATTCAAGAATAATCCAAGAAGGGTTATTCCCTGTTAGAAAGGAAATCCCCACCGCCCAGGCCGATGTGACCAAGGGACAAAATTCCTTCCCGGCCCCAAATGCAGCATCGGTCTGGCCCTGAGTGAAAGGGCAAGACCCTCTAGCCCTTTTTCCCTTTTGGGGAAAAAAAATTAGACCTGCTAGATTTTTGCAAAAAAAAAAATTCATTAATTGCAAGCTTTAAGGGTGTTTGCACCCAAAAGTTTGCAATTAAAGATTTTTTTTTTTGCAAAAATCTAGTCGGTCTAATAAAAGAAATCACCTCTACCACAAGTCCTGAATGCTTTTTCCTCTGGCCCAATACGGTACAACCTGGATACCCTCCAGCTCTAAGTCACAATCCCCAGCTTGGGCTGCAGCCAAAAACCCAATGGTTTGGGGGATGGCAACCTCCCACCTGCCCGACATGTGGCAACAGAAGTGGGGGGGAAGTCCTTTCTGGCCCCAGGTAGCAACCAGCAAAGCCCAGGAGAACGGGAAAAACCCAACACCTTCCACTGCTCTGCAACCTGGGGACAGCAGGCACAGCTCCAAGCACCCCATGCCCTGAGTGGAGAGCCAACATTTCCCTTTCTATATCCCCTCCATGAACCTACCCCAGCCCTTTTAATCTTCCGTAGACAAGCTGGTTGCAGAGCACAGCTTCGCTCTCTTGCTGCTGAGCATGGGCTTCACCTACTCGCAGCAGATCTTGCTATGAGGGGACCCAGCCCAAGCACAGGCAGCAAGACATCACCCAGCACCGGGGGCGTCTGGTCCACTGCAAAGGGTGCCCTAGGACGTGCACTTCCATGGACACCTTCTGCCCCGGGCTGCTGGTCCATGCCTCTTGCCATCACTGTGCCGGGCACAGCAAAAATCCTGTCCACAAAATCCAGGCCAGACCTGTTCTCTCATTGGCGCCTGCTGCTGCAGGGGACTGGGAGCCCTTCACTCAGCACCACTTGGGATCAGGCCCCAGGACTCTGATTTTGGGAAGCGTTTCAGCCCTGGAGAGTGGGAGAAGGGGCTGTGGTGGGTCTTCCCCCATGCCTTGCCAAGGAAAAGCAGCAGGAGCTGGGTCCTAGCCCCAGCCTGCCTCGGTCCTGAGCTCTGCCTTCCCGCTGCCCATCGCGTTCAACTTCCGAAGCCCCTCAATAAACATTTCCAACCCAGCTTATTCTTCCTACCTGGCTTTTGGCAGGAACCCCCATTTCTGCACTGCCTGTATGTGTGCCAGGCAGTGCACAAATAAAGTAGCAAAGCAACGTGTAGCACTTTGGGGAGAGGGCTCAGGTTCATGCTCCTTGTACCCAGACACAAGCTGCATATCCCTAATGCAAACCTTCCCCAATGGTCTTTGCTAACACTCGCTGCCCAGGCTCTGTTCCCGAGGGAGCTCCCTGAAGGTTTAATTTGAGATGATCACTACATACCTCCTAGGACACCCACATAGAAAAGCATCCCCCCATCTGACTCAGGATAGGTCAGTAGGGACAGCAAAAGGGGTAGATAGGTAGGTGGCCAAACCCACCACCTACCTTCTTCATGAACACGGTATCCTGCCGAGAGCACTTGTCCACTTTCAGCTTCAGGACTGAGATATCGCTGATGGTGCTGCAGTTAAAAGCCAAGGGAGAAGGAAAAATCACTGCTACCAAACACAGTTAAACATTGTCAGAGGAAGGGAGCAGGTAAGGCACCGGGAGGGCGAGTGACCCACCCAAGGCCACTGAAGCAAGCCGTGTCAGTGCCCGGGTCTGGATTCAGCAGTTGGGAGCCCAGGACGGCTTCCTACCTCCCTGCATTTCTACCACGACGGTCCCAAAGTGACTGTACTTCCCAGGTGTCATGTATTAAAGGAGGTGGGTTAGAAGCACAGGATTGTAGGGCTGGAAAGGACCTTGAGGCTGGTCTGTCTGATGATGGTGGCCGATCCTGGAGAGGGAAGGCCTGGCAGGCTGCAGGTGAGGAGCCCTCAGACTCTGGGGATGAGTCTGCCAGTCCTCAGGTGGGCAGGCCTGCCCAGCCCCCTCCTCCCCAGCACCACCGCTGACCCATAAGAGACAAGCCCCAAGAGACCACCAAGTCTCGGGCTGTCCAAATGGCAGCCTCGATGGTTCAATCTTAGTCCACAGGGATTGGAAACCCTTGCAGGTGCCACAGACCCTAAACTAGCACCCGGGGGGGCTAATGCCACCACCACTTGCTCCCCAACACGTGGTGGGACGTCCAGACCACAAGAAACCCCAAGTCCTGATATGCCCCCACAACCCAAACGAGTAGGACAGCCTTTCTCTAGTCCACTCCCCTGCACTGAGACAAGGCAAAGTCGGACCAGACCTCCCTTGGCAGACATCGATCCCATCTGTCCCTACGCACCTCCCATGAAGGAGATGCTATAGCTTCCTTCAGCAACGGGGTCCAGGTTTCCCCCCTCCTGGAGACTCAGGATGCATCTCCTCATTTCCAGTCTAAACCTTCCTGCCTGCTGATTATTGTATTTACCCAAATCCAAGACGATGCTGAATTTAAGACGACCCCCACAAGAATTCAATTCTGTGCATGGAAAATATATCAATTTGTCAAAATTTTCCGTGTGTGAAAAGCCAATTTTTAAGAGAGTCGTGTTAAATTTGTGCCCTCCCACTGCTGCGGTGGGGAATGCAGTGCCAGGGGGACAAGTGGAGAGAGAGGATCCAAGATGAGCCCCCCACCATGTGTTAAATGAGGGGGGAAAACCCTCATCTTAGATTTAAGTAAATGCTGTAAATTATTCTTGCCCTTCCTGCAATGGCCAAGGAGAACCATCCCCTTCTGTCATGACCACGGCAGTATTGCCAGCTCTCATGATTTTTGGCGTTCTTAAAGTCTGCGCTTTGGCAATGTGAAAATATAGCTTTCTTTCATCTATATACAGAAATATAAATATAGACACAACAAAGAGCTAAGTTTCTCTTCACTTGTTTCTAAGACTTTAAGAACAACACCAAAAATCATGCGAGTTGGCAACATTGCCGCTGTGCCGGCTACGCCTCGCACTCGCGACTGCTGCCTAAAGGAACCTCCTTGGCAAAGACCCTGGAGACAGAGCCCAGACTTTCACTGAGATCTGCTGCCGTACCTGACGGTGGAAAACTTGTGCCTGTTCCCTTGGCGATCGATGAAGCTGATCAAGATCTCGAGGACAAACAGACGGATCTCAGGGTCTTCCATCAGGGCCGGCGAGAGCAGCCTGTCCAGGAAGGAGCTGGGAAGGGCCGTGAGCATGTTGGTGCACTGGAAACCTATGGAGACCTGCACAAGGTGGAAGGAGAAGAGAGAGGATATTAATGAGGGTCGCCGCTCTGAAATGACCCCCACTCCCGATGAGAAAAGCACCGAATGAATGCCGGGGAACTCAATCACCTGCGGAGGCATCACGTTAAGGGAGGGAGCTCTGGGGCGCTGGCTTCTGCACGGCCCCGAAGCGGCTGGCTTACGAGGGGCTACGGGAAGCGGACAGAAAACGGGCCACAGGTGCTACCGTATTGTTCGGATCAGAAGCCGACCTTGTTTTTTCCATCCAAAAAGAGCCCTACTGACCCATATGTAAGGTCAACCTATAATCAGGCTCCTAATGCCCTTGGCTTTTTCCCTTGCAGTCATTTTGCTGGGCAATAAAAGCACCATCTCTAATTTTTTTTTTTTTTCGAGGTAGCTTCTATCTTTTAGTCTTTTCTGTGCACTTAACCTTCGGGTTCCTTCCCTTGTTTCTTCTGTGGGACTTAAGAGTCATAAACTCGTAGAAAATGAGGGTTGAAGGGACCGCAGGAGGTCACGTCTAGTCCAACCCCCTGCTCCAAGCAGGACCAGCCCCAATTATATCCCCAACTTGGTAAGGGCAAGAGCAGGGTGAGGTTGTTTGTAATTCCTGACTTCTATTCAGGCTGGTTTTTTCCCTAAAACTGAACCTGGGTTAAATTGCATGTGGGGTCGACTTATAATCAGAAAAATACAGCATGCGACCGGGGAGGGGAGAGCCTGTTCCAGCGTGCAGGCCTGGGCAGTCATGAGGAGACCCAGCCTGGAGAAGCAAGAGGGGCTGTGAATACCCTACGCCAACACCACTGCCATGTGCTCCTCAGTACCCATGCAAGCCCCAAGCAATCCAGCTAGTGAGGTATCAGCTGTCTCGGGGTGCACAACTTGGCTGCACTTTTGCTGTCGATCTGCTCCCGTTGGCTTCACACCGCTAGTACCGCGTGTGCACGGCAGGATGCGACCCTACCTGAAGGAGGGATTTCAGCAGCATTATCTGAGTCAGGCGGTTCCTGTTCTCTCTGCAAGGGACAGAAAAACGGTGTAAGGCCTGGCCGAAAACATGGTTCTCTCTTTTTCCTGGAAACACGCAGCTAGAGAGATCGAAGGAAGCGTCCCCCACCCAGGGCCAGCACAGGGTTGATTCCTCTGGGACAGTCACTAGTGTCCGCCCCCGGCTGCCTTTCGAATGACTCCAGAAATACTTCATTCAGGACTTGTGGTAGAGGAGATATCTTTTATTAGACCAACTTGATTTTTTGGGGAAAAAAATTAGACCTAGATTTTTGCAAAAAAAAAAATTGTTAATTGCCATTTTTTAAGGTGTTTGCACCCAAAAGGTTGCAATTAAAGATTTTTTTTTTTGCAAAACTCTAGTAGGTCTTATAAAAGAGATCACCTCTACCATGAGTCCTGAATGCATTCTCCTCTGGCCCAATACGGCTACGACCTGGATACCTGACGCTCCAGAAATACTTGGCATTTTCAACATTGCTTCAGTCTTGCTCCTAGCTCTCTCTCTTGGTACCACCAAAAATAATCCTTCTCTGGCCCAGAGTGGTCATACTCTCCCAGAAGAGCTGCAGGCTGATATCCTGCTGTCCCCTTTAATGACTGCAGGGATGTGCTATATATGGAGCCTGGGCCTGATTCGGGTATCTCACCATGGATGGGTGCAACACCATTGACCTCCGTGGGGTGACTTTAGCCTTTCACTCGTGCCAAGTCATTGGTCTCTATGTTGTAATTACTCCCAAACTAGGATTTGGATGTAGTGTATAGGACTGGGTAAATATCTGTATTCATATCAAGGTAAGTAAGAGAGGCCTGGAGGTGTCCCCTGAATTTTAATTCAGTCCTTCCTCAAAGACAGAGTTGAAGGGAGGGCAGCTGCCATGTAGAAGCACAGAAAATGAGGGTGAAGGGACCTCAGGGGGTTGTATCTAGTGCAACCCCCTGCTCCAAGCAGGACCAGCCCCAACTCCATCATCCCAGCCAAGGCTTGGTCTACCCGGGTCTTCAAGACCTGCCCGAGGAGAAAGCAGCCGGCCGATGTCGTGGCTCCGACATCCCAGTCCCCAGAAAGGAAAAGAAGCAGCTTTCCCCTGTATAAAGAGGCAACAGGCCCGATGCTGGGATCGCAGCGATCGAAGATGGAGGATGCTCTGCTGAACTGAACAGGCCTGATCCTGTTCTCATGCTGATGTAAATCAGGAGTGATGCTACTCAAGTCACCGCAGCGCCACTGGTGTTAGGGAAACCAGAACGGGGTAAACCCAGCTTGGCACATTCAAGTCCCAGCACTGGCTCGGCAGGGTTGTTATAATCTAGCCCTGATCTCTTTGCCTATTATCTCTTCTCTTTGAAACCATTAAGAGCAGCTTCTCCGCTGTTCCCAACCTCCTTAGCCCATTATGGGGTGGGTTCCCCCTTTGCCTCCTCCGTGAAGCTCGAAATAGCATCCTTCTATTCACTGCAGATAAAAGCTTTTTTTGCACCAGCTAATCAGGACCCTGAGTGCTGCCGTCCGCGACGCTGCATTAGCACAAATAGGTCAGCACCCCGCAAAGGTCACGCTGTCGGCTGCGCTACAGGTCCTCTATTCCCGCTTGCCCGGTGAAATGTAACGGTAGAGGCGCCGGCTGCTTTCAGAGCCTCTCGCTTTCTTCAGATGAGCCCCTTCTAATTAAGCAGCTGGATGAAGTAGAAGCAGAGGTGTATTGTCTGGAAACAATCAGGCTGGCTATGCAGACGCTGTGGAGGGCAGCCGGGAAGTGTGCCCTGCATTTATGTTCGTAGGGTGAGGATCCAAGCTCCTGCCCATGCTGCTGCCAGGCTGTCTCGGGCATCCTGCGAGACGTGAGCTATGGGCCGCTCTCAGGCAGCTCCGATGCCTCATTTCCAGGAGCTGGCAGGAGCAGGGCCTGCTTTGGGGTGTCGCTGAGGTGCCGAGGATGCCCCTGGATAGAGCCCTGCAGTCACTTGCGGAGGAGAGCAGAGTGCTCCCCTGTTTCAAAGTCTTGGCTTACCCTCTCCAGACAGAGGCTGCTCCCTTGGTAGCCGAAACGGGCTTATTGCAACCCACAATACCGGTCTCTCTCCAGGGCATGGTGCAAGCTAAATTCTGCCTCTCTGAGTTAAGCAAAAGCCAGGCACATCCACCTTTGGTCCCGGGAGTGCATGCCGTGTGCCCGTCATCCGTCCTCTCACCCCATCCCCTGTGAATCCGGGGTAAAGTGAATATATTCT
The DNA here is from genome assembly GCF_000455745.1 of Alligator sinensis. NCBI lineage: Eukaryota > Metazoa > Chordata > Crocodylia > Alligatoridae > Alligator > Alligator sinensis. The sequence continues at coordinate 70,822 of NW_005843155.1, read as the reverse complement.
GATCAAAAAAGTTTTTCATAGATCCGGTGTATAAGTCAACCCACGTTTTATAATGCCCCATTTGAAAAACATGCCATGTACAGTAAGTGGCAGGAAGAACTGAGAACGAACAATCGCCACCATGACTGTTTCCGATGGCGATCACGCTAACTACCGCAGGCTGCAGGTAGGCTTAATTGGATAGCCTGGGGTAATTAAGTTCATTCGGTCTTTGCTAAAATAGTGCCGAATCACGAGTCTAAACCAGTAATGTAAGATGATTAAAGAGAATCGTTGCACTTTCACACAAAGGGGGATAAACAACGGTCCATTCATAATGGATGTGATTATAGTATCTAATTCATGTAATTAGTGCACCCGCGCCCCAAGCCTCATGCGTTCAAACTATCGTTACTAATTTATTGCACACTTAATTGTAACAGGAACACAACTGAAATGTTGGTGGCCGTCCTTTGCTTTGCTTTGATGACTGTTTCAAAGACGAACAAACTTTGAAACACAATTTTTTCCATTTCAAAGTACTGATTCAGTGTGTAAGTCGAGGTGGAAATTTAAGGGGAAATATTTTGGCTTCAAACTTTGACTTTTACACCGTGAAATGTGGTAACAGGATGTTGCACTGAGATTTAAGAAGTAAAGAAAATCCAGGTACCAGATATCACTAAAATAAGAACAGGTCAGCACAGGATTAGCATTTGGACTGGCTGGGAAACAGGTAACTGAAGAATGTATTAAAAAAAAGATGATTTAGGACATCTTGTCTTAAATTTAGGACACCTGTCCCCTCTGTCACCCAGCCTGATCTCCTGGCCAACTGGGAATAAAGCTAAGCCGGTTGTACTCACCGTGTCTCCCTACTCAAACCCTATTGCAGTAGGAGCTGACCGCACCTTGACAGCTATTCCTGCCCTGCGCCACCGTCTCTCTTTGAGGCATGGGTCTCCCCAGATTTCTCTTGCCCCTCGAGCTTATTCTTCCACTAAGGCAGGGATCCCTGCCTTGGAGAGATCCACTTTCCTGGCAGTAAGGGACCCTACCACCCCCCAGGGCTTACTCAGGCAGGACTGTCCCAGCTGTGGGGCTCACCTCACCAGTAGCAACTGGACTGAGCTCCAGCAACTCGTGTTAGAGATGTCCCTGAGGGGCACCATCTCCAACCAGCCAGGGCTGGATTTGAACCAGTGACCAAAGGAGCAAGGCTCTGTATCAGCAGGAGATTTTCTACTTGCCCCAGGAACTCAGAGGACAAATCCTGAGAGCCGGTGATCTCAAAACCTGGTTCTGGATAGGGGAAAATAACCCCGCGCTGCTGGCGCATTCTCCTTGGCAGCAGGGGACATTTCCCCATCCACGCCAGGGCAACTCCCAAGCCAGCTCCCAGTGTGTTACATGACAAAGATGCAGGAGACGGAGGGGGAGAAAGGAAGGGAAAGTTTGTCCTCACCCAGCTTTCCCGGTGTCCAGGGCGTGATGCAGAGAAGGCAGCGGGACCTTGCTCATGATGAAGAGCATGACCTCGGACCGCTGGTAGGTGGGCAGGGTGCTGGCAAAGGTACCTGGGAAGACAGAGAAGACAGA
>NW_005843155.1:55685-69213 GCF_000455745.1 Alligator sinensis | reverse complement strand
ACAGAGCAGAGAGCTCGTGTTTGCATGACCATATGTGTCCTGGCCAAATCCTGCTCTCCAAAATCTGCCTTGAGGCCAGTTAGTCTATAAGGTGTAACTCTGTCCTAACACAGCTACCTACCTCTTTCTGCTTAAACTGCAGAACCTAGACTAGCACCCACGAGGCTAATACCACCACCGTTTGCTCCCCCATGCATGGCGGGTCGTCCAGACCACAAGAAACCCCAAATCCAGATATGCCCCCACAACACACAAGAGTGGGACAGCCCTTCTCTAGTCCACTTCTGTGCACTGAGACAAAGCCAAGTCAGCCCAGACCTCCCCTGGCAGACATGTATCTCACCTGTCCCTAAGCACCTCCCACGAAGGAGATGCTATAGCCTCCCTAGGCAAGGGGGTCCAGGGTTTCACTCTCTTGTAGAAGCAGGGTTCATCACATCTCCAGTCTAAACCTTCCTACCAGTCCCCACCCAAAATGCCTCTGCTATCCCCCTTGCTCTCCAAACCATGGGTTCTCCTGGCTCTTTGCTGCTGCTGGAGAGGACTGAAATCCTGAGTCATGAAACTCGGGCCAGATCTTACCCCACTTAGTAAGCACCTAAATGGATTTAGGTACCTAAATGCAATCCTATTTCTCCCTGCTTGAGGTAAGGCAAAAGGCATCCTGCACGTTGCTGTGTGTGACTCAGCCTCACAGCTCAAATGATGGTGTGTTGGACGCTAATGTTTATTCAGGGAGTGGAGAGGATGGACCAGGCTCACACTTGGGTGGTGGAGTCTGTAGGGCAGGGGCCAGCAATTATTTCGGGCAGAGGGCCGCTTACCAAGTTTTGGCAAGCTGTTGAGGGCCTCATTTTCCTCTCTCATACTAGGCAGGGGCTTCTGGTTGGGGGGGCGGGGCTGAGCAGGCCTTGCTGCTGGGTCCTGCCACCAGCTTTCCCTGGGTCCTAGTGCCCCTTTCTCCAGTCATCTTTGACAGGTAGCCAGGAGCAAATAAATACTAATTTTCTAAATTTTTTAGGGGCCCCGCAGACCGGATAGAATGGCCTGGTGAGCCGGATCCAGCCTCCAGCTGTATTTTGCCCACCCCTGCTGTAGGGTGTAATCCAAGCTATTTAGATAGCAAGTTCCTCTGCTTTTCAGGTGCCAGAATGATGGACAATATAGGCGGGAAGGACAGGCCCTCAGCTGTGGTGCTCCTGATAGAAACGTGACTCACTTGAAGTCTCATTTGGAGCTTTAGTTGTCCAGGATTTGGGCTTTAGCTGGTTTGGAGAGCCCCAGGTGGGCTTTTCTCTCTGAATGACTTGGATGACTTTGCTTACAGGAAAGGAGCCTTGTTAACTGAAGGCAGCTGTGACTCCACCCCCAGATCTGAGATGGAAAAGGCCTGGTAGAACATCTCACCTGTCCACTCATCTACTCCATCTCCCAACCTGGGCAGGATGATTCCCTTCGGCCTGTTTCCCCAGAATTTAGACTAGCCCAATTCAAAACATCCCTGAAGAAGAATCCCACAGGGCGATGAGAGAAAGGTTGAATAGGTCCTCTCACCCCTCTGGCTGCCCATGAAGGAAGGATCCCTACAGGGAAAATGCCAGACTAGTCTCAGAAGCACTGGCTCATCGCTATTGTACAACAAAATTGCCCATTTTGCTCACCAGCTTTGGCAAAAGCTCCAACTCAGCCAGGCTCTCTACCAGCCTCACCGGGCCAATGAACCCCCTCTACAACCTCCTTGCTGGACGCCAGGGCTCCCCTTACATCTCTCCTTCACTTAGCCCTACAACCAAGGTCTTTGTCCTCAAGTGTGAGAAGAGACGGACCCCAAATCTTAGGGGAGCCTATTCCAGGCTCTGTTGCTTAAACATCTTCCCCTTGTCCCTCCCACCTACAGACATGTATCCCTCAGCAAGGGAGGAGGGCAACCCAAAAGGGTTTGGATCTGCCAAGGGTTGGCTCCTTGGTGACAGACGGTGAGTCCCAGCCTAGCTCTTCATCCCCCCAGACAGTCTCTTCCTCCTCCAGAGACTTCTCACGCTAACCCTGGTGTCTCTGTTCCTCAAAGCCTTGGTCTCCCTCCCTAAGACGACAACCTAACCCAGCAGCAGAAGGCCATTCTCAGTCGCCAGGCCTCTGATTACTGCTCAGTTTAGGGGTCCCTGTGACCTAGGACAGACAGGTTCCTTCCCCTATACATTTCCCTCTTCCCTATCTGGACCCCGGGAGACAAAGTGAAGTTATTCTGGCATGAAACAAGGCTGCAGCACTGAACTAGAACAGCTGGGACATTGTACACTATGCCCAGGGCCCTATTATTAGCTTATGCCCTTGCCTTTCCCTCCCCAAATCTAGCTGCAGAACTGAAGTCTTCGATGCTGTTCTCATGGGACACAAAGCTTCAGGAAAGTCTCAACCTTTGCTCCAAATCCCTTCGAATTCAGTCTCGGAGAACAGGCTTCATTCAGGGATTTCTGAAGTCACACTGCCCTCTGCTGACATTTCGCTCTCCCGGGAAGATGCTGTAACAGAGGAGCACTGCCATTCTTGCTGCATCCAGGTTGATCTAAGAGCTTGGAGCAATGACCTGGAAATTACTGATTTCCCCTGATGAGCAGCCCTGGGAGAGGTACCTCTCAGACAGACGGGGCTGCCCAAGCGGCTGTCACGTGCAGTCTAAGCAGTACCCAAACTTCTCCCCCAGCATCAATTTCCGGCAGGAAGGCAGATCAGTCCTCCGGGAAACTTGCTGACAAGACGTTGGCGAAATAAATAAATGCCAGGATGAAGAACTGGGTTACGGTTATGCAAAAGCACACATCTGCAGTTTCTGTAGAACCAGTTCATACACTGCAGTGAAAAATCAATCGGCTGCAACGTGGGGCAGTGGCATGGATGGAGTTTGGGTTTAAAGATGTTGTCAGGATTTATTTCTCTTGATAGGGAGAGCAATAAAATGCTAACGGCCGGATCCTCAGCGGAAAGCACAGAATCGTAGGGCCTTGTTACACGGTAACTCAAGGTGGCTTCTGGAGCACTTAACCCCTGGGCTGGCTACATGTTAACACCTTTAAGTGGCTTAAAGCACTCATTATTCCACTTAACGTTACCCCACTCCAAGGCAGGATTATCTCCAATCCACCTAATTTTGCTCCTGTTTTATTAACTTGTGGCCACTCTCCACAGCTTTTCCACCCAAGCTGAAGTCCGCCAGCATCCCAGGAGGCAGCAGGCCCACTTTGTCTCCTGCTGCTGCTTGCTTTGACTGGCTCCGGTCCTGGCAGAAGCAGAGCTAGATACGTCCGAATGACACAGTTGCCCACCCTGCTTGGATCCAGCTCGCTCTGCTCCCAGTGGGGAGCAAAGCCGAGTCCAAACAGCAGCGGAGACACAGTTCCCTCCCTGCTCAGACCTGGCTGGCTCTGCTCCCAGCAGGCGCAGAGCCAGTCAGATCAGTGGCAAGAAGCACCACGGCTTCCAGGAGCTGGGGCTGCAGCACTCACTGTGCTCTGAGGGAGCAGGAAGCCTGTTCTGCCCCTAGCTCCTTGTCCAGCCCCTGCTCACCAAGCCTCTAGAGGCAAACCAGAGCTGTGCAGGTGAGGGACAATCAGAGCAGGTGTTTTGCCTTAGTGTATGACTGCTCCACTAAGCTGACTAGCACTAAGCCGATTAACATTTGTTCAGCTTACAGCATAGAGAAGCCCATGCCCATAGAGAAGTCGGGCTGGAAGGAACCTTCAGAGGTCACATCCAGTCCAGCCTCCTGTCTGAGGCAGGATCTGCCCTATCCAAATCATCCCAGACAAATCCACAAGATAAACGCTTAGTAAAACTACCGTCAACCCCAACACAACACAAGACATCACACCCAACCCTGCCACAGGGAGGGCGGGGGGACCACGGCAGCCAATGTCATGCTGCTGCAAAGGTTGATAATATATACTTGAGAAATTCTGGGTAGAGGGTCATGCCCCCTGCTACAGAGGGAGGCAAACTTCCCCCCAGTCTGTACCAATCTGACCGGGGGGGAAATTTCTTCCGGACCCCAAATGCAGCATCAGTCTGACCCTGAGCAAAGAGGCAAGAGCCTCCAGCCAGGACCCTCCAGGGTTGAGTCCCAGCAGGAGCACTGGCACAGCCCAGTTCCCATCCCCAGCCTGGGCTTCAGCCAAAACCCAGTGCCTCTGAGGGAGGTTTAAAACCCCCTGACACATGGAGCAGAAACAAGGGGCGGGGGCAACCAGCAAAGTCCAGAAACCTGGGAAACCCCCATAGCAAAACACAGGCATCGCTGCACCTAGATCATCCCCGCCCAGTGGCAGCTCAACCGCTTCTTGAACATAAATCAGTGCAGCCCTTTTGAAGGCAACTGAGTTACTTCTGTTCACACCAGTTGAGGAACTGGCCCCTGAAGGTGTTTTAACGGAGCTCCGGCAGGCTCCGCTTTCAGTTGCCGCAGCACATAACAATCCTTTGGTTATACACCGCAGATGTTATTCTCCCCCAGAGCCAGGTCCTATTGCCACACTTGTCCCCACCAAGCCTGATCCCAAGCCTGGTCACTCTCTCTACAAGCCTTGTATCACCACCACATTGGCACTGAATGGGACTGCAGATCACAAGTTAGTAGACAGAGCTGCAAGGAACATGCTTCTTCCATGGATCCCACAGCAGGAGACAAAGACCAGACTCCATTCCACCTATTAGACCTCAAAGGGCTCTGCCACATGTATAAATCAAAGCTGGATAGAAACCAGCTATAAAGTTGTTTCACATTTTCACGCATTAACTTTGTAGCTAGTCGGCTCTTTTTATAGCTGGACGGCCATTTTTATGGCATTATAATTACTCTGCATGTGTTGCTGGTCTAAATTTATTCCTCAATTCACCAGTTAATTTTCTGACAATTACTTTGTACATGTGGCCAGTCAACATTTACTGTGATTCACCAGTTAATTGTGTGATAATTACTTTGTACATGTGGCCGGTCAAAATGTATTGCACGGTTCACCACTTAATAGCATGATAATTATTTTGTACATGTGGCTGGTCAAAATTTATTCTGCCATTCACCAGTTAATTGCGTGATAAATACTTTGTACATGTGGCCAGTCAACAGTTATTCTGCAATTCACTAATGAATTGTGCGATAATTACCTTTTACATGTGGCCAGTTTCAATTTACTGCACGATTCACCAGTTAATTGCATGATAATTACTTTGAACCTGTGGCCAGCCTAAATTTATTGCACGGTTCACCAGTTAATCATGCAATATATGTACATGGTAGGGGCTTGAGTGGACGTAGCTACCCAAGTTCCATTGTGTTCTGCCATGCTTGGAGTCCCTGAAAGTAGATGACTGTATGCGCTTGTGTAACACGCCTTCATCTCACTCTTACAACTGAGCTGCCCACAAGCAGTGAGGAAGAGCAGGACCCGCCTGCCCTTTGTATCAGCTGCTTTTCAGGGATTCACACAGGATGAGAACAGATCACGTGTAGGCAGCCTGATGCATCAACAGGAATCTTGCTGCTGACTTTCAAACAGGCTTTGGTTTGAGCCTCTGACACATCAGGCTGCAATTCTGTTTCCTTGCTGCTTCCAAAGCCATTCATTAGAATCTCCTTCGAGGGGTGGGAATGAAGCCCATCAGCTCCCAGTCTTAGGCCTAGGGCAGAGCAGAAGCTGAATTTGCCCCTCCATGCGGTGCGGGATCTGGACTATCCCCTGATGTTTGAACAACTAAACAGCGCTCATCCAAACCAACCCACAGGAGAGCAAACAACCAAGTCCATGTCTCAGCCTCAGAAGAGCAGCCCCCAGCCTGCCCCCCACAGTCTGCAGCCCACCTACCAATGGTCTTGATGACGGCCTCCTGGAACATCCTCTCCTCGTGCTCCTTGATGATCTTGGTCCCGATGCTGATGGCACAGTCATAGCTGCCCGTCAGCTCGTAGTCGATGCTCAGCCGGAGCTGCCTCAGCAGGGTGTTGAAGACCTCCAGCACTGTCGGTCCTAGGAGACGCAATGGGCATGAGAGAAGGCATTAGGGTTTCCAATCCTTAAATCCCAGCACCTGAACCATTCATGCTTCTCTTGGGACAGAGAGGTCAGACAGAAAAGCATCTCAGGTGCGTGGTGGCCCCTGCTTTTTGGACCTCTCCGGAGACGCGTAGCAATGTCTTCATAGTACAATATTAAAGCCAAGAACAGAACCCAGGAGGCCTGGAACCGAGCTCCCTGCTGTAAGGTCCAGACAGTAGGTGTGTCTACACGCCTAACCTTAATGCACCTTTGCTTAAGGTGCATGAAAGAGATTTAGGCACACATATACATGTGGGCACACTAATGCACATTAAGGTGCATTAAATTTAGGCACAAATAGCAAAGTCACATTAGCACACATGTAGACGCACTAATGCGCATTAACGCAGTATGCATCAATTGACACACACTGCGTTAATGCGCATTAGCGCATCTACACATATGCTCATGCGGCTTAGCTATTCGCACCTAAATTCGATACCTGCTTTATCCAAGTATCAAATTCAGGCTCACATAGCCTAAAATTGCCATTTCTAAGGTGCATTAAGGGTGTGCATGTGTAGACACCTGCCCTTAACGTGCCTTAAAAATGGCAATTTTAGGCTAAGCCTACTTAAAAGAGTCATGTGTAGACGTGCCTAGTACTTCCAATCCTATGGTGTTCAACATCAGAGCTCAGCGCTAAAGAGAGACCCAAAGGAGAGAGAGCCACAGGGTTGTGGGACTGGAAGGGGCTTCTCAAGCTATCAGATCCTGCTTCCAGCACAGAGGCAAACCTGCCTGACCCCAGCCATGCCCATTCTGACCCCACCACACCCCACAGGCGCAGAGTGCCTGATAAAAAAGCCCTCTTTGTATCTGGCCAGAGGGAGGAGACCATGTGATCCTATTGAGATGGAGAATAAAATGGGGAAACACCGAAGATGTCTTCAAAGATGTTTCCTCTTGCTTCCCTGCCAGACAGACAGACACAGAGTCTCTGGCTAAAGAGATCCCCCTTCTCTTCCCATACAGCGGATGGCCGCCCAGCCCTTGTGCTTACCCACGGATCCGGAAGCTGCAATGACGGCTGCCTCCGAGAGGACCTCCACAATCCCCGCGCGCACAGTGGCCGCGCTCTTGCTGTTGGCATCCAGATGTCCCAGGAGCTGCTGGATCACAAGGTGGGAGTGCTGAGGCTGCAGGAGAGAGCAGAATGGCGTTAGCTGGGGAGGGACACATGTCAAACACCATCTAGGTCCACCACATTGTGTCTAGAGCCAGGGAAGCCTGAACCCATTCCCACCCCAAAAAAGACTGGCAGCTGCAAGCTCCAGCGGGGCTCAAAGAAGCCTTGCAGCTGGCAGCTGGCTGATGGCACAAGCAGGGCCGGTCCTCACGACTTTGCCACCCAGCCTCCAAAATCTAGAATTAGCCTTCCCACATCCATGCAGCGGGGCTGAAACCAGGTGGCCCCGGAGGTCCCTTCCAGTCTGAAGTTTCCAGAGCCAACCACGCCGACTAAACCAAAGCCGCTGATCAATCATTAATCATTTGTAGTCACGCTGGCCCCTCGAATTATGCTGCCTGCTTTGTCCATATTGCACACCAGCCCTGGGCAGGGGCTGCAGGAGAGTCCAGCTTGCTGTCTCACCATGTGGCATCAGGGAGGAGAGTGGTGGAGCTCACAGGGCGGTGGTTGCTTCTGCGCAGATCCTGTCTTGACCATGCAGGGAGCTGCCGTTCACAAGGAAGACCAGCGGCAGTGAAATGTGGGCCTTTGCTTGTGGACTTTCCCATGCAAAGCCAACTTCCAGCCTACGCCATATGCTACTGAAACCAGCAAGGCGGCACAGAGGGGTGGGGTAAAGAGAAGAGGAGTCTGGGAAGAATCTGCCCCTCAAAGTGGCAAATCCAATGAGCACTGAGATGAGTTTAGACAAGAGGAAAAACTTTCTCACTAGGAGGGTGGTGAAGCACTGGAACGGGTTACCCAAAGAGGTGGTGGCATCTCCATCCTTGGAGGTGTTGAAGACCCGGGTAGACAAAGCCCTGGCTGGGATGCTATAGTTGGGGCTTACCACAGACCCTCATGCACAACTACAAGGCCCAAAACCAAATATACCCTGAAACATGTTACAGGTAAAAGCAGTGGAGGATGAGGACACTGCCAATATGATGACAGGGAGCATATTGCCCTGCCACTAGGGTGGCATCTGACTGTTAATTAGCTGGAAATGAAGGTAGGGCAGAGATCCTGGTGCTATCCAAACACCAACTGTGAAGCATTTTCCATGGCCTGGGGAAATTTGTGGAGATATGGAGAATAATCCCTTCCCAGACAAGAAGTTGGGAGCTGGGACCAGCCACTAGATGGAGGTGCAATCACGCCGTGTGCTCCAGTGCACTTACGAGTGCGAACACCCAGGACTGTAGTGTAAGGAACAGTTCTGGCCAGGCAGAGGGGTGCACTAGAGCCCCACGCAGGCCTTTTGCAACTCCAATTATTGTATTTGTAGATACAGGATGGAAAGGCATCCAGAACGAATGCTGCCGTTCCAAAAGCAGCGTGTTTGGAGTCACAGTCTGGAGACACTCCTAGCGGGGAAGCAATTTAGAGATAAAAGAGAATGGTCATCCTTAATCCTGGGGGTTTCTGAAAGGACGTGCTGGATTGGCCTGGGGTTTTGTCGCCAGTTGTGCCGTCTTCAAATGGATCCTGCTGCCTTATTCACAGCCAGGGCGTAAGATTTGTATCCCCAGGGTTTCAAAAGCCATAATCTAAACCTTTTTAGCAGGCGTACCACAAATTAGCTCCACACCCTCCCCAAGTGCCACTCTGATTCCCTTCCCCTGCCCAATCTGCTGCTTTGCTCTCTGTCTGATCTGCTGCTCTGCTTTCTGCTCCCTGCCATGGGATGGGACAGGACAGAGCCAACACAGACTGTCCCCTCCTCAATCTGCCACGTGCCACACACAGAGGCTGGCAAGACACAGGTTGGCCACCCCTGATCTAAGTAGAGGGGGTTTCATGAGGTTCACCGAGACAAATGCGGCAAGAAGACGTTTGAGGATTTTTTTTTCATTGGGCCGTTACTTGCTGGGCAGGCAGGAAAGGGCGAGGGAGTGAAATAATGAAACAGCAAGAGATTGACCCGTCTAGTCACGCTGGCCAAACTGTGCAAAGAAGAAGAGGGTAAACCACCAACAGGACCGGTGCAAAGTAAACTGGCTAGGAGTCAGGTAGAGAGGGCACAGCCATAATGGTCAGCAAGAAAGACTATAGATTATAATAATATTGTACCATGTCATATGGTAGCTAAATAATGAGAAAATGTATTTCCTTTGGGACTCATAGAAAGAAATCAAAGCCACGCTTCCAAGTCCTTTAGGATTTCTAAACCCCTGTTTAGCCAAAACTAAACTTGGGGTCTGCGGCAGCGCTGCCAGATGGTTGATAATCATTGTATCGGTACAGCAAATGCAGCCCTTGCCCAATATAAGTGAGATGACTACAGAAGCAGTCAAAATGTGATAATTCAGGAGAAGCATAGAAGCAGGGACAATCATAGAAAATGAGGGTGAGAAGGGACCTCGTCCAACCCCTGCTCCAAGCAGGACCAGCCCCAACTACATCATCCCAGACAAGGCTTTGTCTACCCGGGGCTTCAAAACCTCCAAGGATGGAGACGCCACCACCTTGCTAGGTAACCCATCCCAGTGCTTCACCACCTTCCTCATGAGAAAGTTTTTCCTAATATCCAACTTAAACATCCCTTGCTGCAACTTGAGGCCATTGCTCCTTGTCCTGTCACCTGAATCCAAAAAGTGGATTCATTCTCCATTTGAATGAAAAGGCTTGTCCTCAGCCAGTGCTTGTCTTAGGCCAGCACTCCAACGTCGGCCGACTTGGAGATCTCCAAATGGTGTGGGCTTGCTTGGAGGCATGTTACATGTGGCTTTGGATCTGGGTTTAGATCCAAGAGGAGTGTGTGGCCACACAGGACAGAGATCCCGAAGCAGCGCTCAATGGAGGCATTGAAGTTCTCCGAGATGCTCCAAATCTCTTAGCAAGACATTCCTATCTAAAAGGCATGCACAAATTTCATCTCGCTCTACTTTCCATCTTTCCTAAAGGAATCACAGAATCATACAAAATTAGGGCTGGGAGGGAGCTCCCGAGGTCACATTCAGTCCAACCCCCTGCCTGGGGCAGGATCAGCCCTGTGCAAACCAGCCCGGACAAACCCATCATCTAAACTCTTCATAAAACTACCATCAACCCTGACACAAAACGAGACATCACACTTGAACCTGCCACAGGGAAAGCAGCAACTGGCCTGATCCTGAGCATAGGGGCAAGACCCTCTGGCCTTGGTCCCAGCAGAAGCATTGGCACAGCTCAGTCCCCATCCCCAGCCTGGGCTGCAGCTCATACCCAGCGCCTCTGGGAGAGGCTTAAAACCCGCCTGACCCATGGAGCAGAAATGTGGGGAGGGGGCAACCAGCAAAACCAAAGGAGCCTTGGAAAACCCCATAGCAGAGCACAGGCATCGCTGCACCTAGACCAACCCTACCCAGTGTCTTTCCGCCCTCTCCTTGAACACCTCCTTGGAAGCTTTCGAGAGCAGGTTGGACGGACACTTGGCTGCGATGGGTTAGTCAGGGATGCTCCTGCCTTGGGCAGGGGGCTGGACTAGATGACCTGGGGTCCCTCCCACCCTGCTTTCCTATGACCCTGTTTCACCTGCCTTCCTACTGAGACAGCGAGTCCTGCCTGATTTTAAAGGCAGCCATCTGGAAAGGCGCAGCTCTTCCCCAGAGTCAATGGCTCCCTTCGGGGCACTGGGAGGCACGTTGCTGTTCCACCAAATGCAACAGGGCTCGGCAAGCGGATGAGGGATCGCTCCCCAAGCCAGCACCTGCCACGCTCCTCAGTGCCGTGGGGCTTTGCAGGCTCACAGCAGACAACTGTTAGTCCTGGCTCTATTCCAGATCGGATGATTGCACAAGGCCGCCTGAACGCCTCCCCGAAGCGTCAGTTCTGCACGGGCCTCTCCTGCATGCCCCAGCTTCACGGCTATGGTAGATTTGCAACGCGACCGTCTCCTGGTTTCAGTAGCCAAGGGCCATCGGCTCCAATGCATGGAAGGGTTGTCTGTGCCGATGGATACGCACTGCAGTGAACTGGCAAGCACCTGGGCCTCGGCTCTGGCCAGTTCAGGGCAAACCGCAGTAATCTCTGATTCCCCTAAAGCACAAGGTCCAGAACCAGCACCGGATTCAACAGCCAGCATCAGGCCACTGGTGACTCTGACTCTATCTAGAAGTGATGCACATGCACACACATACACACACTCACTCACATGCACAGACACACAGACACACACTCATGCATCCACATGCACACCCACACAAGCACACACATGCATGCATACACATACATGCACGCGCACACACTCATGCATGCACATGCACGCATGCACACACACACACTCTTTATTTCATACAGCCCTGGGCACACACTCGCATAATTGTGATTTCATGAGGAGAGCAACATGTGTGCGCACACACACAAACATGCACATACACATGCATGCGCGCACATACACTCACACACACACTATCTCTCTATTTCATACAGCCCTGGGCATACACTTACATAATCGTGATTGCATGAGAAGGAGAATGATGTGCACACACTCGCACAAACAAACATGCACACACAAGCATACACACTCTCTCTCCATTTTATACAGCCCTGGGCACACTCGCATAATCTTGATTTCTTGAGAAGGAGAGCAATGTGTGCCCATGCACACCTACACACGCATACTATCCATTTCACAGGACCAGTGCTACACACTTGTGAAGTTCTGATTCCACCTAGCAGAGGAGAACGATGTGTGCATGCACACATACACACACACGCATGCACACACACACACTACTCATTTCATACAGCCACTAGCACACACTTGCATAGTTGTGATTTCATGAAAAGAAGAGCAAGGTGCAGCACACAAATGCATACACACATACACAACTACACATGCACACTAGTGATTTCACAGGGCCAGTGCTACACGCTTGTGAAGGTCTGATTCCACCCAGCAGCGAACGATGCACATGCACACAACCCCTCGCAGCCGGCTGCTCACCTGGATAGAGTACATTATGATCTTAAAGCAGCGAACGGCAAAGATCTTGGGCTCCCAAAGTGAGTGGTTGTCCAGGTGGCTTGCGGGAAGGGAAAGAAGAAAAGAGCAGAGTGAGCTGAGCTGTCCCACAGCCTAATAGATGTGCTGCTTGGGGGGAAAAGGGGGCAGAAAAGGGTTGGCTATGAAGCAACTCTCTCTCTGGCATGCGGAAGATGGGGCAGCAGTTGGAGCGGGGAGGGAAGGAGGCAGAAGTGCAGACTCCCGTCTCCCGGGCAGGCAGAATCTGCAAAGAGAATGCAACCCATTCCCATGTACCAGGCACCCTAAATGCACAACACCCGAGGCATTGTCCCAAATCCCCTAGGACACTGTCACCATCTCATTGCAGCCACAGATATAAGGAACGCATTAGAGGCCTTGGCATAAGGCAGAAGGCCCCTTCCAGCCCTGTACTCTTTGGTCCTTGCACTGGGATTCAAGCAGACACACCGGGATCTGCCCATCTCCTGGGCCAGACCCTGCCTGCTATCCCACAAGCCCAGACCTCACACTGATGTTTCTTACTCAAAGACACTTGGCATAAGTGCCTCCCTCTTGCAGACATCCTCCGTTATATAATGGTTGGAATGAACTTTGAGGAAGCTCATAAAGAAACAGGCTTACAAGGCCAGATTGCATGTTTTTGCTGATGCAAACAAGACAGCACTGACTCGAGTGCTTGACTGCCATCACACAAAGCAAGAGAAACCCCTTACCCTAAGGAATAGCACTGCATCAAGAGTGGAAACCTGACTGATAACATCTGAGGCCATCCTAGTTAAAACTGTTATGCATTTAGCTAAGGAGGGGGGTCTTCTGGATCAATCCCTGTCATTAGCATAGACTCCAGTCAGGTTGTGCATAGACACTTCATTAATATCTGCAAAGCTAGGAAGGTAAACCTGGGGGAAGTGAGGGATCATGGACCTGAGCTGTTGGAAGACCTGAACAAAAACTTGGCATTCCCAGGGTCCAGCCCACACCCAACCTCCTGGACACGACTATGTCTTTGCATTTTGCCTGGTCCGAATGCTAGTCACACTCCTGTTTAGCTTTCCAGTGAAGTGATGCTCTGGAGAAGAGACAGGCATGCTCTCTCCTTATTCCAGGGCATTGCCTGACAAAATAAGCTCCCTTTGTCCCAGTTTGGGGATAGAGGGCTTCCTTTCAATGGACAGCAGAAATGAGGCTCAGATCTCTCACTTCCTGCCATCTGAGTGCAAGGAGAATCGCCGCAACCTGGGAGCAGTACAGGGCACATGACACACAGATGACTAGAGGTCATCTAGTCCTCTAGCTTGC
>NW_005843155.1:46963-55654 GCF_000455745.1 Alligator sinensis | reverse complement strand
CCTGCTGCTCTTTGTCAACAAGAAAAGCTCTGGCTCTGGGGCAAGGGGGAGAGCGCACCATCCTGCCCTGGGCAGCCCATCCCGGGGCCAGGCAGATGGACAAAGAGCCGATGAGGCAACTCACATGAGAACCGGTTTGATCGCATTCTTGATGTTGCCGTAAGCTGCCCGCCCCAGCAGCTCCCGCAGGCACCTCTCCGCCAGCTCCGCGGGACTCTCCTTCTCCTTCTCCGTGGCTTGCAGAGGCGATGGGGAACGGCTACGAATGGGGAACAGAGAGAGCAAAGGGGTTGCTTTGTGATGTTTCCAAAGACTCGCAGCCCCTCGTCCGTCCTGGGACACGGCTGCTAGATGGCAGCGTCCTTTTTTGCACAATGCACGGTTAACTTGTGCAACTCACTGCCCAGAGCAGCACGAAGCCCCTGCCCCAGACATGACAGCGGTCCTGCAAGGAGCCCCCCTAAACTGTAAAGGCCGTGAAGTGCTGTGATTCTGTGGGGAGAGGACGCACGGCATGTGGTTTGCGGGTTACACCGCTGGGACCGGGCAACGGGTCTGATGGTTTCACCTTTGGTTTCCTGCAGGGCGCTGGGAATGGGACTTCACAAGCAATGGGAATGAGGAGCTCCTGTGCTGTATGCAACCCCTTTGGGCAAAGGGGATGGCCGCGCCGCCTGGAATCACATCTCTTCCATTTGCAGACTCGGTCCTGGGGGGATTTCAAGCGAGACTGCGCTACTAGAAGAGAAAAGCAAGGCTCCACCTACCTCTCGGCCTCCTCGGCGTGCTGCAGGTTGAAAAGCAACGAAGGCACGATCTTGTCCATGTGCTGCGGGTCCCAGATGTTGGCTTGGAGCTCATCATTAACAGTCTTCCTCACCACCCCCTGCAGCCCCTTGATCCCGGACATCCGGATCCTGGGGGAAAGGGTTACAAACAACAGGCATGAGGATACGTGGCCGAGACAGTGCTCTCCATTCATCAGCATGCCCAAGACCCCTGATTGCTCTTGGCAAAGCAGCAGATTGCCCCCATCGCCCCTCACATTTAGGGAGAGGCTGCCACCCAGCAGCTGGAGCAGGGGGACACCTGGGTCCTCACCCTAACTCTAAAAGCTGAATACGAACTAGAGGTGAAGTCAGGACCCTGGGCTTCTCTTCTCAGCCCTGAGAGATGGCTGAGCGACCCGTGAAAACCAGACCCAAGCAGAAGACTGTTCCTTATTTCTTTTGCATTCGTCAGACATTGCAAAGTTCCCTGAGAAGGGGAACAAAGCAGGGGTGGTTTGCCCTCCTCTGTAGCACGGCTTCTGCCTGGGATCTCTCGAGCATATATTAACAATTTTTGCAGCAACAGGACGTTACTGCAAAGCCGTGGTCCCCCTGCTTTACCTATATCAGGTTCGGGTGTGACGTCTTATGTTGTGTCACGGTCAGCCATGTAGTTTTGTTACAAGGTTGGGCAATGGATGTGTCCGGGCTGGTTTGCACAGGGCTGATCCTGCCTCGGGCAGGGGCTGGACTGGATGTGACCTCTGCAGCTCCCTTCCAGCCCCACGGCTCTGGGTGTCTAAGATCCCACTCCTAGGCGGATCCCCTCCCCTGGAGGGTGAGTGGGAAGTTTAAGAGAGTAATTGGAGTTTCCAGGGACCTCAGAAAAACACCCTGCAGGGTCCTGCCACTTTTAGCAAGACTGATTTCAATAGAGAGGCACTGGGCTAGCAACAGGTATTAATGTCAGTCATCAGGAGTAGCAAAGGTCTGATCTGCAGCTGGATTAAATCAGTGAACCCAGCAGGCACAGACTGATGTTTCAGACACCGAGACTCCAGCTCTGAATCACCACGCAGAGGGTCTCGGGCATTTTCTTGACCTCCACGTGATAAAATGCCTACCTCGTTTCCTCACCTACAACAGGTCCTGGAATAAGATGAGCGCCTTGCTCTTGAAAGGCAGAACGAAGAGAAAAGCTCTTTCTTTGTAATCAGTAACTGAGCAGCAGCTGGGGGATCTCACTTTTGCAGAAACCATATTTCTCCCATATCACGCACGCTCCAATTTCCAGCAGCTCGCTTTTGGGGGAAAGGTGAATATTGTGTATGATAAAATAGCATATGCCAAACCCAGGGCTTGAAGACTCTTACCTGGCTTTAAAAAGGCAGCTAATAACCAGCCGTGCCACCAGAGAATAGCCATGTCCATCTGCACTAGCAATGAAGAGAGCAGCACGGAGTGCAGAACAGTTTAAGGGAGAGAAAGGAAGCTTTCTTCTGGTCCAAGGCAGGTCTCAATGCACCAGGGTTGGGATGAAAGGGTGAAGCCAAGGCAAGGGCGGAAAAATATACAACTGGCAACTGGGACCCTATTCCCTGAGGGCCATCTGTGTGTTTTCTCCCAGTTTCATGGGCATTTGTTTCTCAGGGCTTGCAAGCTCGGAAGCTGAATAAGAGCCGGCGAGTTGGGAGTCTTAATGTACTCCTGGTAAAACAGAGGCAAGTCCTTCAGGCTGAGGCATACTCTGGCTTGGCGTCCAGGCATCACCGAGGCTCAGCTAGCTCCATAAGTCCTACAGGAGGCCACCCATGCCACTTATGGTTGGCCACCCCTCTAGGTATGTCACTGAGGGTCCAGCGTCTTATACCACCACCTTAAAGCTTCAGGTGGCTGGGCAATTCAGTCCTAATGCCAAGCAGCAAACCCCATCAGCAGTTCACTGAAATCCCACCGCCTTTGCTGGCATCTGCAAGGTGACATTGCATAAGTTGCTCCCCTTCCCCAATCCTGCCATTCAGCCTGCTCCCTCTCCAAGCCAGATCCAGGCAGGGACTATACAGCAAACGGGAGCTGGATGCTGCCCGATGCAATGAATCCAGTCTTGTCGCGGGGCTCGGGAGCTACTGTAGTGCTCTGGGAAGAGCTAGCCCAGGAGGGATGACCACAGGATCACAAACAAGCCAGGCTGGCAGGGCCCTGAGGAGGTCATCTAGTCCAGCCCCCTGCTCAAGGCAGGATCAGTCCTGTCTGAACTATCCACCTTGGTTCTCCACCTTGGGAAGAAAAACCCGCAGCATCCTTATAGGCTCGGCAGTGCTATGTTGGCCAACACTATGCAAGAAAGAGACTTGGGGGTCATCATTGACCACAAGATGAACATGAGCCTGCAATGCGATGCTGCGCCTAGTAAAGCGACCAAAACGCTGGCTTGCATCCATAGATGCTTCTCAAGCAAATCCCGGGACGTCATTCTCCCCTTGTACTCGGCCCTAGTGAGGCCGCAGCTGGAGTACTGTGTCCAGTTTTGGGCTCCACAATTCAAAAAGGATGTGGAGAAGCTTGAGAGAGTCCAGAGAAGAGCCACGCACATGATCAGAGGTCAGGGAAGCAGACCCTACGATGACAGGATGAGAACCCTGGGGCTCTTTAGCCTGGAAAAGCGCAGGCTCAGGGGTGATCTGATGGCCACCTACAAGTTTATCAGGGGTGACCACCAGCATCTGGGGGAACGTTTGTTCACCAGAGCGCCCCAAGGGATGACGAGGTCGAATGGTCACAAACTACTACAAGACCGTTTCAGGCTGGACATAAGGAAGAACTTCTTTACTGTCCGAGCCCCCAAGGTCTGGAACAGCCTGCCACCGGAGGTGGTTCAAGCGCCTTCATTGAACACCTTCAAGAGCAAACTGGATGCTTATCTTGCTGGGATCCTATGACCCCGGCTGACTTCCTGCCCTTTGGGCGGGGGGCTGGACTCGATGATCTTCCGAGGTCCCTTCCAGCCCTGATGTCTATGAAATCTATGAAATCTATGAAATCCCACATAACTGCTTGTGCGAACAACTCTCTTGCACAGCTACTATGTGCAGTGGCCCAAAACGCCCAAAACACCCTCATTTGCCCCTGGTAAATCAGGGGGACGAGGGCACTGCCAGTGTCCTGCCACTGTCAACAACCTGCTCCTAGCCCCGGAGTTACGCACCATCAGAGCATGAGCTGCTCCCACGTTTCCTCCCATTAAGAGGAAAACAGCCTTAGCACATTAGCATTATAATGTTGCACTCTCTCTGGCCCAGCGCTGCGCATTATTCCCCAGCCTTTCAAGCCTTTTACCAATGTCGAGCTTCATTATGGGGTGAGGGGAAGCAATTAAACTGGATTGGCAGCATTTCTCCCCTCTCCTCCCCTCATAGACTCTCGTTATGAGCAGCAGGGTCGTTACTGAGGCTGAACCAGCAGGATCGCCGAATGCTTTGCAGAGGAGGGAGAAAGCAGCAATTGAGGGTGCTGGTTGTTTTCCAGGGCCCTGCTGACAGGATGGGCTTTGGCAGCAATAAACACTATTCATCCATCTGCATTATTCATAATTAATCCTTCTGGGGCACAAGCTCCCTTCACGGGCAAGCAAGTCACTCATTAGTACTTGAGCACTTTCCCCATGTGACCACCATCGAGTGAGGCACACTCGTACAAAACGCCAGTGCTGGGAAAGGTGACTGGAGGCTGCGAGCAACCAGAGGCCAAGGTGAGCTTCATCCGACCTGGCCCATGTCCAAGACTCCTGTCTGAGGCTCCGTTCACTCACTCATTTATCTTCTGGTGGCTCATAGCGCACTGTCCAAGATGGTGGATTTGTACCCAGTGGGCGCATATACACATGCATTTACTCTGGCTCAAATTTACTCTGGTGTAAGCAACTCCAGAGTAAGGGTTTTTTGGGCAGGTGTCTACACATGCACTGATTGGGGGTCAAATTTGCACCCAGTTCCCTGCAGCCCTACAGCGGGCCCCTGCTGCCACTTGTGGGGAGCACCAGGCTCCCCTTGGGTGCTAGCCCAGGGGCCAGCAGGGAGCACTGGGCCAGGAGACAGCTGTCTGCTGCTACTGGGGGTCTCCCAGTCTGACCCCCATAACCACGAAACTCAGGCTGGGAGATAAGGGTCTCCCAGGCCCCTGCTCCCCAATCATGATGGTGGAGCGGGGGCTGGTAGATAAGGACCTCCCAGTTTGGAGCTCCCTGCTGCTGGGACAAGGGTACATAGCCCCCGCCCAGGCTCCTGGGGCAGAGCCCACCCTGGCAGCAGGCAACTCCCCGGGGAGGGACTATCTCCCACCCCTGGTGGACAGCTGACCGGAAGCAGGTTTGGCTCCGGGTGAGGCATGTACACAAGCGCTACGGTGTCATGACTAATCCCAAGTAAATTTGCTACTTGCATCTGCAGGTAGCAAATTTGCTTGGGATTAGGGAGGTTTGCTGCAAAGTAAGCATGTGCACGTGTAGACGCACGCACTTACTTCACAGTAAACTATGCTAATGCGAAGTTATGAGTCTCATGTAGATGCGCCCAGCGTACCCCATCAGTTCCATCAAAGGAACTGGGGCATGGCATTTGGAAGATATGGGGCGGGACAGATTAGCAAAGAAGTCTGTTCCAAGGTGGCAGCAACTTCCAGGAGTTTGTCCACGGACGCTGTTACACTGACACATGCCGCGCTTACTGCAGAGTAGTTTATCCTGAATTTTGCTCTGAAGCGTCAAGGAGCAGATACATGGCCAGGTAGCTGCCTGCAGCAGCTGCTGCTACAATGCTGAAGCAATCACCCTAGGAGGTGATAGAAATAGGGCAGACACATGCATGGTTCCCCCATGTGACTTTTGCTGGGGTATAAGCTTTCATTTTATGTGGGTCATCTTTACCCTGGAATACAGCAGCCTACATCAGTGTGAGGCCGTGCGATGCGTGTCCGCTGTGCAGCTACAGGGGTACCGCATACCCATTTATTCCATAGTAAATGTGCTGTGCGTCTGTGCTGACAGGGACCCCGAGACCCCAAGTCCCGCCCATGCATTTGCTCGACAAGGAGAAGGCTCAAGCGTTTTATCCCATTCACTCACTTGGTTCTGATCTCCGGGTCGTCATGGCTGGAGTGGCACATCTCACTGAAGCGGGACACGAAGAAGTCATAGCTCCGGTGGTAGGAGGGGGTGTCCTCCTCGATGTTCGCAAACTTCACGAACTAGAAGAGGGAGATGCACGAGACAAGAAGTTAACACAAGGAAAGGAAAGCAAAGGAGTCCTGTTGACCCTGGCTTTGGAAGCAGGCACCGTGAAGACCATTTTTCCATTGACAACCAAGAGCATCCCCAAGCGTGCCGTGATTTGGGCTGGAGGGCACTTTGGCCTTGGTAGCTCCAGCACCCGGAGAGATGACCTGAAGGTGCCTGCCCCAAACGCACAGAGTGCTGCTCGATCCGAGGTAGGAATCCAACCCTGCAAAGCGAAGGTTAAAACAAGACTCGAAAACCCAGTAAATCCAGGAAGCCTCCCAGTAAACACCCCAGATTCAGACCTCAGACCTTAGCTGGTGATGCAGTGGGAGACAGCATCCGACAGCCTGTCTCAGCGGTGCTGGCTCTGCGGAGCTGGCCAGTACATACGATTTGCTTTACATCTCCCGAGTCAGCAGATCAGCACAGTCTGGCTTGGGAGCCTTTAGGCAATCACATGTACAAGCTCTTCTCTGCCGTCACGAGGGCCAAAAACTTACGGCTTTTATTTTATTTTTGCAAATGCAAGCTAAGACTTTCTGATTATTGGTTCGCTCTGAAAAATGCAGCCCCCAGGACCTGCTAAAACATCACAAGGGCTGATATCTAATCCAAACACGGGAGGAGTAGCTGTGTGGAAGAGGAGGCAGCTCCCCCTCCTAACTACAACCTCATATCAATGTCTGACAGAATTTGCAGTGATGTGAAAACAGGGTCGGACTTGGTTTCCCAGGGAAATGCAAGTCCTTGAACCATTTTGCCAACAATCCCACAGTCTGTGTTTTTTCCATGCTTCACATAAAAGGCACAACCTTGGTCAGAGACGGGGTGGGGGTGAGCCCGTCAGACAGCTGCATGCTAAAAGTGCAGCCCTGAAGCTGGGCAGAGCGTCATCTCCATTCGAACCGCGTGATGAAGAAGAAAGGAAGGGCTGTGCTACATCCAAATGTGCAAGGACATCCTCCAAATGCTAAGTGCAATCCAGAACATGCACCGAGAGAGACTGAGCTACGAGGGAGAGGTTATGATGCTTCTGGCGATGAGGATGGCTCAGCACAGGCACCTTGCAGGGGCTGTAGACACCCCATCGCTGGAAGTTTCTAAGTGTAGAAACTCTTGGCTGGGTTGGTTTGGATGGGGACGTTCCTGCCTGGAGCAGGGGGATGGAGGTCCCTTCCAGCCCTACCTTCCTACACATACAAGTGACTGAGCTATTCCAGCTGCTCAAGCATGGAAGACCCCGCCTAAAAATGCTTTGTTCCAGCCCAGAAACACCCATGGGACCTTTTAAACCTCTTGAAAGCAATGATGCTGTGCCAGGCTGGAAAAGGATGTCCTCACATATGTCCACGCTATGCTCCGAGCCAGCCATCTGCTTGCTAGCAGAGAACGTCCTCTACACCGCGTCTGAAGAAGACGCCGGCTGGCTGCCACCGCCGGAAAGAAACATTTTGTTCGCTTCCTTCCACCGGCGTCTGGGGCCAAGCTGGGTGCAGCCCTGCTTATTACAAGCTGTCGTACTGCAAGCTGCCCAGGAGAAAAGCCAGTCTGGTTGGTCAGGCAGCGCACGATGAAGGTGTCCAGGTGATGGGGATGCACTTGGAGCACCTCCCCTCTGAATGCAACCCCAGGAGGACACCTGGCTATCTGCTTTGAATTTAGCTCTCCTAAACTAGCACAGATTGGTGAGCCTTGGACTCAGAGCTTGCCTTTCTATCCACTGTCCAGGCCGTGTGGGGGTGTCCTGGGGGCCCTGCCAGGTCTATAAGGAGAGAAGAGTGTGGTCTCTGCCACACATTCAACCCTTCTGCTGGCCATTCGAGGACTGCGTGAAACTGGCCCATAAGATGCAGGCCTGGGACCAGCAGACTGACTACACAACCCAAGAAGAAGGTTGCTTGGTATAGATCAGCCAGCCTGGATCCAAAGTGGGGGCTTTAAAACAACATACTCAGGATCCCCTGAGCTACCCAGACCCCCTCAGGTCTCTCCATAGGCACTAATGCAAGGTGACGCTCCTCCGTGGGGTTGCTTTGGCGGCTGTCTCCATTCCTGTGGGTACCGCTGAGCCCATCAGAGGGATGGTAGAGCAAACCAGCAACAAGCCTGTAGTCCAGGGTCCAATCCCACAAAGCAACAAGCCCCCCTGCATAACACTACCCACTCTCTGTTCCCAATAAAGTACAGGGAAACCTTCAGGAGGGGCTCAACCCCTCCCAGGATCAAGCCTGATATCCCCACGTTTGCTCGGAGACACATGCCAAGCACCTGCACAGGATGCAACCCTCCTCGGGAGAGACCTCAGCCGCCACAAAGGCGGCTGAGGGATGCCTCTTGCTACAGCTCAGCACAGCCCCTGGCACAAGGGGGGCCCAATCCTGAGGAGGGAAGCTCCTGGCCGCTGCCCCCACCCATATAATCAATGGCAGCCTCTGCCCATCAGACGGCAGACTGAAGACAACGGGCCATCTCATCCCCCTTGACAACCGTCAGACGGGAACAGCGTGCTTTTGTGCCTGCTGAGAGGTGGATTTGAACTCGTGACCTGCAGCGCCAGGACTCCATTACCCAATCCCAGGCCTTCACCTCCAGGCTCTTAACGAGCTGTGTCTGCTGCTCCAACTCAAGCCATTGCAAGTGCACAAAAAC
>NW_005843155.1:44119-46953 GCF_000455745.1 Alligator sinensis | reverse complement strand
AAATAGACTGATGCAAAACCCCCATCTGTCTTTCTCTGAACTAAGCTGGTTTGGGGCCAGCGGCGTGCACTTCAAAGCCATCCAAAGCCGGCAGAGTCCGTGCAAACTCCTCAAGCCCAAGGCAGCAGGTCCAACGGACAGCGGAAACTTTTACCTCTCTGAAGTTCCTGATGTGTTTAATAACGTACGTGATGTCTTTCTTAATCATTCATGGTTATGTGCTGCGGTTACCCAGACTCCTGGGTTCTGAGTCTCAGTCTTTGTGGCTCAGCAGATCACTTCCCCAGTTTCTCCTTCTGGACGGTAGGAACAGCAAGGCTACCTGACCTCGGAGGGGAGGAGCATGACGAATCCTCTGCCAGACTTGTTCCCCCACTGCTTCAAAATCATGTTATCGCCAAGCGCACACTGATGCATCGCTCCCACACCTGCACTACACTGTAAGCTGCCTGCACAGAGAGGCTCTTAGCAGTGTCTGCGAAGCACTGGGGAGCTGCCAAAAAAACAAAAGCCAGGATAAACACAGAGCAGGTTATGTAGAGGCATTGTGGCTGGCTGAAAGGCTTTAGCTGAAACAGGTTTTCAGCTGAAAAAGCACCACCGCTGACACCGGCAGGAAGCAGGCTGACATCCACACCGTTTTTAGATCTTTCAGCCCATAAGCTTGCAAGAGAAATGAAAGGTTTGCATTGCCTTCTCGCTGAAATTCTTCTGTAGTTCCAGGTTGAATGTGTGTCGGGAGGGGAGGGGACGGGAGATCAGCCGTGCATATGAAAAAAATTGAGCTGTGATTAATTTGAAAATACACACACAGATACACACCCCCCCATCTATCTATCAATCTATCTAGATATATAAAGGTTTGCATTGCCTTCTCGCTGAAATTCTTCTGTAGTTCCAGGTTGAATGTCTGTCGGGAGGGGAGGGGAGATCAGCCGTGCATATGAAAAAAATTGAGCTGTGATTAATTTGAAAATACACACACAGATACACACACCCCCATCTATCTATCTATCTAGATATATAGATATATATAGAGATATAGATAGATACAGATATATATATGGTGGGGTGTATATATAGATATATATGAGGTAGCAGGGTGTATATGTATATGTGTGTGTGTGTGTGTGTAGGGTGTGTGTGCATGTATATCCATAGATAGATATATATAGATATATAGATATATATGAGGTAGCAGGGTGTATATGTATATGTGTGTGTGTGTGTAGGGTGTGTGTGCAGGTATATCCATAGATATATAGATATAGATATATGCTGGAGCAGCATATATATGTGTGTGTGTATACACACATACTTATATATAAATACACACGTGTGTATGTATACATGTGTGGGTGTGTGTGGGTGTGTACATATATTATACGTGCATATGTATATTTTTTTCACACATCTTTTTACAGAAATGAGACCAGCGGTTTTGTCTAGAAACACTGTGTCCTTCAGGCGCACCCCCCCTGCAATGATAATGGAGACCTCATCACCACCAGACCAAAGGACAAGGAGTAAATCTGAGGTTCGTTCACCTGAAATTGTACCAACATCATATACACCGTCACTGGCTTACGATGCCTATCTTCTGTCCACACTGGACAGGCAGGGCCATCTCTACACACAGGAATGAATACATGGATCTGATACCAGCTGCAAAGCAAAGGCCTGGGCACCCCCTGCACGCTCCATCGCTGACCTCAGGACTGCTGTTTGCAGGCAAAAAAAACCCCTTTAGAAACCAGTGTGAAGGGAAAATTGTGGAACAAGAAACTATCAAGGGATAGAGGACTGTGTCCTCTTTTCCCCCCTCTTGTACTCTAATCACTCACTCCACTTAATACTCAGCCCTATGCTGTCTTTTGACAGTGTCTCATTAAGTGAACTGGAGTTCAGGAAAGCTCGTGCTCTCTCTTTATCTAATTTAGTTGGTCTAGAAGGTGCATATCTACCCTGCCTTTCTACAAAACGACCAGCGGAGCAAAGTCTCTGTTCAGTTGTGGGCCTTCTCGTTCCTTTGCCTTTCTCAGGCAGCTACTGACCGGGAAGTGGACTGGAGGATGGAGCTGGGCTGCTCTCAGTGGGGGCAGATGATGGACAAGGAGCAATGGGCTCACGTTGCAACAAGGGAAGTTGAGGTTGGATATTAGGAAAGACTTTCTTACTAGGAGGGTGGTGAAGCACTGGACCAGGCTCCCCAGAGAGGTGGGGGAGTCTCCATCCTTGGAGGTTTTGAAGACCTGGGTAGACAAAGCCTTGTCTGGGATGATGCAGTTGGGGCTGGTCCTGCTTGGAGCAGGGGCATGGACTAGATGTGACCTCCTGAGGTCCCTTCAGCCCTCATTTTCTGTGACTCAATGATTCAGAGAGGCCTCCGTGGGCAGTGCTGCCTCATCTGGGCACTGGACAGGCAGACACGAGCTCCTGCTCCTGTTGCTCTGCCACTGATTCCTCCCCTGGCCTTGGTCAAAGCACTTAACTTCCCTATTTGCGTTTTCGCACCCCGCAGAGGGAAGGGGGGGAGCTCAGGGTGAAGCAATCCTGAAGGTACTACAGGATGCAGCGAGGCAGGGAGGGGGTGCCGGGTGAGACAGCAGTGCCCTGTACTGGACAGAACTGGAATGGCTCAATCGTGTGTCAGAGGCCTTGTACAGCTCGTGGTGATTCTCCTTCCCCCTTGCAGTGGTACAGATTTGCACTTTACAAGCCGGTGAATCTCGGTTCTAGCTTCCCTGCCGCTGCGAAGGTCCGAGCGACACCGGCAAGCAGCTGCCCTCCACAACGTGACGGCAGCCCACGCTCGCTGAGGGGGCGCCGCGCCC
>NW_005843155.1:31778-43909 GCF_000455745.1 Alligator sinensis | reverse complement strand
AATCCTCGGTCCTACCTCCCCTGCCGCTGCGAGGGTCCGAGCGACACCGGCAAGCAGCTGCCCTCCACAACGTGACGGCAGCATCGCTACCGTCAGTGCCGGCGCTGCCGTACCACGTGGGGCCACTCCCAGCAGCCCTGTGCTCGTTCAGATTGACCTGTCCATTATCTTGCTTCTTCTGAGCTGCCCGTGGATGAACAGCTTTGCCGACAGACGCTCCAGTCACTGCCAATTTAATACAATTAGCGCTGAAGAGCGGGGTGTGAAGGCTTTGGGTTTCGGGCGGTGGAGATCATAAACCCACTGCTCTGCTCCACCCCAACTCTCATCTAGGACGAAGCACTGCAGAGACCGACCCTGTCTCGCTGCGGCCGCAGAAGTGGCCAGAACCAGAGAGCTGAGTGACAACCAGACACGCATGCATCATATAGGCACGTCCAGGGGACAGCCAGGACGTGAGCAGCCGGGGCTTGACACTAGAGCGTTACAAGCCCGGGCTAGAAACTGGGATCCAGACTGGGGCTGGGAACTAGGAACAAGGTTTCAGACAAGGAGCCAGGAGCCAGGCAGATGCATCCAGCCTGAGGAATACCCAGCTGTTCCAGACACCACCTGTTAATGCTCCTCCATCCCGCCCTGCAAGCTCCCAACCCCACTGCTCCAGCCCAGCCCCTCTCCCAACGGGGGTCTGCCGTGCTGAGCCGCCCCACTTCGCACTGTGACTCAAAGACGTGGCCAAAGGAGGGAAGGCCAGATCCTGATCAAAGCCATTTTGCCCTGTGGGGCTGGGTCTCCAGTGGCATACTGTGATGGGCAGAGTCAGGATGGCTAAGGGATGCCCGCGACAGATGCAATGGATGGGCTGCTACGTACCGAGTTGGTCCCCAGGATCTGCAGGTTGGGCTTCTCCGACTCCAGCAGCTTGGCTACCATCTTGAGGAAGCTCTCCACAAAGAGGTTGATGCTCTGGCAGTGGCAGGCCATCAGCAACTGGTCCAGCGCCTCCATAGCAATGCACACATACCTGCGGGGAGACGGAGCAGAGCCCAAAAGGAAGTCAGCGGGAGGGAACCAGTGGTTTGTCTCCTTGCAGGAAGAAAGCCTGCCCTGTAACAAGCCTCTTGTGGAAAGGGCTGAATAAACCACTACCGCTTTAACCTTGCAAAGCCAGACCGTGCTGCGACCAGGAGCCATTTCCAAAACAACACCTGGATAAAAAGGCTGCATCCCACTCCAGGGGACCAGCCCCCACCTCCGATGGAAAGCGAGGGGAAGGCGAACTCCCCAGCAGCTCTTCTGCACCAAGGCCGGCATGGCACAGCCCAGCATCAGCCCCCAGCGTTAGTACTGTTACGGGTCTTGTAAATAAAATGGAAAGTGCCATGATCCCCCTTTATATATAAACCCACGCTGCATCCACACCTTGAGTCCTGTACCTGCACCTCCAAAAGGATACAGAAGGACTAAGAGAAGGTACAGAGATGCACAAGGATGATGAGTGGTACCGACAGGCTTCCCTAGGAGGAGAGAATAAAGGGGCCAGGCCTGTTCAGGGTAGAAAAGAGATGCTATGAGAAGGGTTTACAGCATACTAAATGCTAAAGAGAAAGTCACTAGGGATTTACTATTGACTGTCTCTCACCAGACAAGAACAAGGGGTCACAACATGAAACGAGGAGGCAGTAAGTTTTAAACTAACACAAGGGAGTACTTTTCCACCCAGCATGGCATTAAAGCATGGGGCTCGTGGCCACCAGATGAGAAGCTGAGAGTCCAGCCAGATCCACCAAGGGCTGGACACGGGCTTGGAGGAAGGGGGCATCGATCACTATTGAGCATGGGAGTGAGGGGCACGGCCCCCGCATCGGACCTTCCGGGACCCTCAATGCTGGAGGCTGCGAGGGAGAGGAACAGGGGGAAAAAACCCCAGTCAGACCCAGTTCACTCCCTTCTGCCCTCGGCTCTCTGCCGCCGTGCGACACAGGAGGCTGGGCACGACGGACCCCGGCACGTGGCACTTCCTATGTTCCTATGCAGCGATTCCCTGTTATCTATGAGCGATTTGCCACTAGAAAGTGCCTGCTGGAAAAGCAGCCCAGCTGCTGGCGAAGCTGTCTGCAGCAAGCTGTCACCGCCGGGCGGCAGGGCCACTTACTGAGTCATTTTCTCTAATGCTCCCATGTTGCAACAGGCAAGAAGAGAGCACAGGACCTTTGAGCTCCCGGAGATGAATCTTTATTGGCGGCGCGTTCCCGGGGCGCTGGCCTGATTAGACTGCAATTCCAGAATGTGTTTTGTGTCACACTGCGTTTCCCAGACAAATTGAATCTCTTGCTTCAAGCGGCAGGGAACGTGTCTGTGAGCCGGGGCCGTGCTGGGATCTGCTTCGTGCCTCCGGCTGGTTACTTACAGGAGAGACGGGCACACGGGGAATTGCTTGAGTGCCCCCAGACGCAGGGACGGGCACTATCCCAGCCCAAATTTAAAGGGAATGACAAATACGGCTTGGTCCTTGGTGGGTGCATTTCAACATTCACTCCGGCAATTTACACCAGCGAAGGAGCTGGCCCGGTATCCCCAGCAGGCTGCTTTGCAGAGAGAGCCAGCTCAGAGACACAGAACTGTGGTTACAGAAAACCCCCTCCAGCCTTTCAAGCTACGCCATGAAAATAAAGGCGGCTGCACTGAGCAACTGCAAATCTTAGAGTCAGAGAAAATGAGGGTTGAAGGGAGCTCAGGAGGACACAGCTAGTCCAACCCCCTGCTCCAAGCAGGACCAGCCCCGACTACATCATCCCAGCCAAGGCTTTGTCTACCTGGGGCTTCAAAACCTCCAAGGATGAGAGTCCACCACCTCTCTGGGTAACCTGGTCCAGTGCTTCACCACACTCCTAGTAAGAAAGTCTTTCCTAATATCCAACCTCAACTTTCCTTGCTGCAACCTGAGCCCATTGCTCCTTATTCATCATCTGACCCCACTGAGAACAGCCCAGCTCCATCCTCTTTGCAGCCCCCCTGCAGGGAGGTGAAGGCTGCTATTCAATCCCCCCTCAGTCTTCTCCTCTGCAGACTAAAATGCTTGTACAATCCAGTGAGAGGGTATATGGAGGAGGAAGGAGAGTCTGCGAAACAGAAGGGCTGGAAGGGACCTCACAGGTCGTCTAGTCCAGTCCGACCCACAACACAGATGGAGGAAACTAATCTGCTGCCATGCTCCTGGCATCATCTAGCCAAGCAGAAAGAAGGCACCATTGTGGCAAGACCCAAAAGCTTTTACACCCCTGAGACACTGGCCCCCATCTCCAGCCATGGGCACATCTAAAGCGCTCTGCATTCATGGTGAGGTCTCTGCAGCACTCCGGCTCACGGCTCATTAGCAGCTCAGGCGCTGGGAGTCAGAAGTGATGAAAACACAGCTTTGGAATGAAAACACCCCGTTAGAAAGAAAAGCACATCGGCCGTGATCTCATCTGTGCTTGACAATGATCAGGACCGTGCCACGTGTCACGTTGTGGGTGTAATGACCTTCATATCTGAGCCCATTGCAAACTTGAATGCCTTTATCCTCTCGGCACCCCTGCGAGCAAGAGCCGTGCTGTGCATCATCGTTGAATCAATGGGAACCCAAGGCAGGGAGAGACTACAGGTTGAATGCTATATGGGGGCGATAGCAGGTGGAACTGAAGTGTGTCAGGCCACAATTAGGATCCAAGAAAACCTACAGCCCTAAGGTGGCCCATGTACCATATTTCCTCGAATACAAGATGACACCCCCCTTCACCCCCATTTAACGTGGGGGAAAATCCATGTCTTAGATTTGAGTGCTGTCTCAGGGCAAGGGGCCAATGCCTGCGGGATAAGCAGAGAGGAAGCTGCACAGGGTAAGTGGTGGCAGATGGGATGGTGGCAGGGGAGCAGGCCCGGAGTGGCAATAGCAATGGGGGCAGGCAGCAAGGGGCACAGCTTCTGGGGGCACAGGCACTTGGCGGGTCACATTGTCTGCCCCCCCCCCAATGGGGAGGGGTGATGAATTTAAGAAAACCCTCCAATCATTCAATTTTAGACATGGAAATTTAGAGCAAATGTATAATTGTCCATATCTAGAATTGGATAATTGGCAGGTGGCCTTAAATTCAAAGTTGTCTTGGATTCAGGTCAATACGGTAGTTTGTCTGGGGCTAGGAGGGGCCAGCTTGCTCTCCCACGTCTCCCAGGGCTGTACAGCAGTGATTCTCAACCAGGTGCTGTGAAATCCTTTTTTTTTTAAGGCGTGCCATGTCATGCTAAAAAATTAGCGCTGTTAGGTGGGCAAACACCTGCACGTGATACACAAGATAAACCCAGAGATTTCAAGCAAGGATCCAGAGTGTTCAAACCACGCTGCCCCAATGGAAGAATTGCTCCAGGAGTTTTCCATGGTCAAGAAAGAAAGGAAAGCTCAGAGCTGGCATAGGGAGAATTTTCCCTTATTCTCTCTATTCATTTTCCCTTATTCTCCCTATTCTCAGCCCGACCGAGGGGGGACGCTGGAACGCAGCACGGTGCTTAATCAGGCTCCCGAGGAAGTCCTGAAACTTTTTATTAATGGCTGTGAAGTATTTAGGGATCAGTGGACGAAGTCGCTATGAATGCTGTTCTAGAGGCTTGCGTTTGTGCCCAACAGAGATGAGCCGCGGCCGTCGGAGAGCAGCATGGGGACAAATGGAAAGAAAGCTCCATTTCCATTTCACAGGTCTCATGAAGGGAAGGCACCTGGAGGGATCGTGCTGCCGGTAAAGGTCCGGCAGGCACCTGGTAAAGTGCCTGCTCCCCGGGACAGACCCTCGTGGATCTCTTTAAGGAAAGTGCAACTAATTGCTTAACCTACATGTCACATCTGGACTAATGATACCTCCTGGATTGGGTTGTCTAGGTTACAGGCAGCAACATCACCTCCCTCGCTCTGTTGGTCATGCATCTGCTAATGCACGACAAGGTGCGATTGGCTCTGTTGATGGCCTCGTTGCACTGCCGGCTTGTGTTCATCTTGGAGTCAATGATGACTCCAAGATCTCTCTCAGCCCCTGAACTGCTGAGGAGGACATCCATCCCCCAGCCTGTAGGTGTGCAGGGGGTTCCTCCTCCCCAGGTGGAGCACTTTGCATTTATCTTGTTGAATTGCATCCTATTACGTTCTGCCCATTGATCCAACCTGTCCAGGTCGGCCTAAAGTTACCCAGCTCATTCCTTCTCCTCTTCTTAAAAATGGGCACCACGTTGGCCCTTTTCCAGTCCTCAGGGACCTGGCCGGAGCACCACGAGAGCTCAAACAGCTGTGCCGGTGGCTCAGCAATGACACTGGCCAATTCCTTCAGCACCGGTGGATGGAGGTCGGCCGGGCTGGCTGACTTGTACCCATCCAGGCCCTCCAAGTGCTCTTGAAGTCAACACTAACCTTTGGTGGTCTGGTGCCTTTTGGACATCTACCTATGCTCAAGGTGGGGGATTGTCTTGGCCGGTACTTAGCAATACCGAAGCGAAGACCTCATTGAAGAGCTCTGCCTTTTTGTCTGCATCAACCACCAACTGCCCTGATTTGTCCTGCAGTTTCTTTTTGCTCGCTATGTATCTGTAGAAAGACTTTTCATTGTCCTTGATTGTTGTAGCCAGCCTAAGCTCCAGCCCTGCCTCAGCCTGCCTGACTCCCTGCAATAGCGCGCCAGGGTGGTGTATGCCTCCTTGGTGGCTGCCCCCTGCTTCTACTGCCTGTACATCTCTCTTTGCCCCCAGTCTTTCCTGAAGCTCCCTGTTCAGCTCCTTTTTTATCCCCTTAGCCCCTTTCCTGCGTAAGGATGAGAAGGATGCACCCTTGGAAATGCAGCAGGCTGGGCTAAAGGGAAATCAGGCACTGGGCATCTCTGGGCACTGGCTCCATTTGCAAGAAGGGGGCTGCACAGGGAAAGCATTGCAAAGCCCGGGAAATGAATGCATGCGGGAGAGAGTCCCGCACACCCTTGTAAGACGGGTTTCTGCTCAGTGGATTTGGACGCTAAAGAGGTCTGCTACAGCAAAACTCCCTGAAAACACCAGTGCCAAGGGCCAAGCTCTACCTGCTGAGCAAAGGAATAGCACAGCAGCGAGGATCTTGGCCCCAGCCCAGAAGTCGGCATATAGAAGGAGACATTTAAGTGCAAGGCAGGGTCTTAGGGTTAATGGCATCTGTGGAGACCCTAGGACAGGCTGGGTGTGCCCGGTGGGGTATCTAGCACTGGGTCCCCAATGGTCATCCCTCCAGGCCCACCCCTGGAGGGGGAACGAGCACAAAGAGATTTCTGCAGAAGGCAGCTCGCTGCCCACAGAGATGCATGCACGCTCGCTGTCCTGCTGCTCCCCAAAGGGTGCCACACAGCTGCTCTCAGCTCTGCAGCAAAGAACAGATCCTGCCATGGCCGTGGCACAGGCCTGTCTGCACTGTGTCTCCCTGCACCATGACCCACACGCTGCACATTGGCTCCTATTCTGCTTCCAACAACTCCCGGCAATGAGGTGTTATTTTCCATGGCTAGAATCTAGTAATTGAGGGGGGTCACCTTAAATTGATTTGCATTCGGGTAAATACGGTAGTTTGTATGGGGCTGGAAGGGGCTGGCTTGATCTCCTCTGTCTCCCTTGGGTGTACAGCAGTGATTCTCAATCAGGGTGCAAGCCCTTCAAGGTGCCACACACATTAGGGCACATGACTGATGACTGAGGAGAGGCTGAAGGAACTGGGTTTATTTAGGATGGAGGGGATTGAATAGCAGCCTTCAACTCCCTGCAGGGGTCTACAAAGAGGATGGAGCTGGGCTGTTCTCAGTGGGGGCAGATGATGAACAAGGAGCAATGGGCTCAAGCTGCAGCAAGGGAAGTTGAGGTTAGATATTAGGAAAAACTTTCTCACCGGGAGGGTGGTGAAGCACTGGGACAGGTTACCCAGAGAGGTGGTGGTGTCTCTATCCTTGGAAGTTTTAAAGACGCAGCTAGACAAATCAACAACCCATGTCTAGGTTGCTATTCAGGGATGGTGGCTCCCGCTGATGTTATCCTCATCTGATGCCATGAATTGGGAGGACGAGTCGGGGATCAACAATAAACTTTCTTTTCATGAGACAGGAGCTGCGCTCTGCCGATCTCCCGGGGCTGCTCAGTCATTTCGGTCGTGGCGTGAGAAAAGCTTGTGGAAGCGTGTCAGCCCCGGCTGGTGTGACCTGCAACAGGAGCTGTTGTACTGAGCTGATTTCAAAGGTTGAAGAAAAAAGCTTTGGATCGGGCACTTCCATGGGAAATTCCCAGACTGCTTTGAGTCAAAGAGGTGCCTCTGCCGCAGGAGGGGGAAAGAAATATTCCCCAGAGAGCCTGGCTTTAGATGTCAGACTCTCTTAGAGTCTTTTTCCTGTGCAACAAACAGAGTCCTATTAACAGCTGCTTAACTGGATAACATCAGGCACTGCTTTCAGGCGCTTTGTCAGTCCCGATGACGCCTGATGTGCATGAAGCTTTCCATTTTTTCCCCCCGTCAACTACTATCCTTCTTAGAAGTGCGTCTACCTCCCTTCCCCACAGAGGATAAAAGGCAGACTGAACTTCACACTGCGAAGCAAAGACACTTTGTCTGCTTGGGCTTTGTTCACGAGACAAGGGGAATAAATCTCGGCATTATATCAAAGAGATTCCTCTCGTGCTCCTCTAGCATTCGGCATCCTTAATCAGTGCTGCTAGAAATGAGAGCCCCTCGGTAAACAACCCCAGCCCCCACCACTGTACTGCGAAGAAGGGAGACAGAGATGAGAAGACTGAATCCCAGCAGCTGGCTTAGCCAGAAAGCTGCAACATAGCAAGAATAAATGAAATGCAGCGAGGTTTGCTTCCTCTGATATACATTATCTCCAAAAGAGGTGTCAAATCAACCCTAGTGATAACGGCTGCCTCGTGGATCTCACATTGTGGTCTTGACCTTCCTCCTCTGCCTTGTAGCCTGCCCCTCGGTTTGCACCTGTGCAAAGGGAGTGTGAACTGTGCTACGGCACCAAAATACCCTTGAATCCAGTGTGCCATTAGCCCCGTGCTGAACGGCCAGCCAAGGAGCCAGGCAGGGAGAAGCCAGCCCTCTGTCTGCACTGGATTGTCACCTGGATCAGAGCATCTCCCTGTAAGTGCAGGAGTAAAGGTTTGGATGAGATCCTTCATGACTGCATTCCCACCTCCAGCTCCACGAAGTCCACAAACCTGCTGCTGATTCGGAAGAAGCAGGGAGAACTTCAGCTCGCATTTCAGCTCACGTGAAGCCCGGCCACAGCCCTGGCCAAGCCCTCCCTCATGGGTACTCACCCAAGAACTGGGTTTGGAGCCATATGCTGCATCCACACGACTAGAGAGTCACAGGGTATATGTCTTGGCGCGACTTTGTGTGCATATAGCTGCTAAGGCAACACAACACGGTGGCAGGCATGACCCACATGAACGGGTACCGATCAGCACTCTGAGCAATGAACTGCCCCCCTCCGCCCAGACCCTGCCCCAGGTCTTTCCGGGTGCTCACTGTCTGCACCCGCGTGGTAGCTACCACAGCTATCGCCCTATATAGCTACAGGGTGGGTGTCCTTACCCATAGCGGTGCCTGCTGACGTCTCGGATCAGCCTCTCCGAGAGGTATGCACCAATGCGGTCCAGCTTCTCCGGAGCCGACAGGGCGTAGAAGGTCAGCTTCTCCATGTTCGTCTTCACAAGCCCATCCTGAAACACAGACCAGTGTGGGGTTAGCTCATGCCTGCCATCACGCAGGGGGAAAGGACAGGCTGGGGACCTTGGGGACTTTGACTCGATACTGGACTGGAAGGAGCCGCATGAGTCCTTGTGGTCTGAGCAGTGTCGGGGCCAAATCAATGGGTCTTCCAAGCTAGACAAGCTCCTCAGACGCATTCAAGGGGCAATGGGTGCTAGCTGGTGTTTTCTGCCCTTTGCACACTCGTTATGAACCTGCCACCTGCACTTCTGCTCCTGGTGTCCCAGGGAATTAGCTGTACATTTAGTGGCCTCCATCCTGCCACCAAGGTGGGGTTTGCAGGTCCTGATGGGCCTAGCCCCACCATCAAGGTATGATAAATAGACCTGCCTCAGACTGCCACTACAGTGGAAAGTTTTAGAAACCCCGGTCAGTCGTTAGCACTGATGATCAACGGCCCGCATGGAGAAGCAGGGGACTTCATGCCCCTGCCTCACAGCTGGAGGCCTCAGCACCGACCCCCTTAGGGCTGACTAGGATGAGGAGCTGAATGAGGTGCTGTAGAGATGCCTCGGGGCACACTGGGGTTCAAGGGGTGGCTGCTGCACCACTGCTCAGTATAAATAGACACCGTGTGCCTGCAGGACAGGCAACCTGTCATTCTGCCGCAGCATCAGCCTTGCTCTGCTGAGCCTAACGAGAAGGATCCTACACACCGGTGCAGGCTGGGGACCGACTGGCTGGGCAGTAAAGGACCTGGGAGTGACAGGGGATAAGGAGCTGAACAGGAGCCAGCAGTGTGCCCTTGGTGCCAAGAAGGCTACCGGCATCCTGGGTTGCATTGGGAGAAGTGTTGCCAGCAGATGGAGGGACGTGATTGCACTGGGGAGGCCACATCTGGAGTCCTGTGTCCAGCTGTGGGCTCCCCACTGCAAGAAGGATGTGGACACATTGGAGAGAGTCCAGCGGTGGGCAATGAAAATGGTTGTGGGGCTGGGGGACAGGACTTGTGAGGAGAGGCTGAGGGAAATGGGCTGATTTAGTCTGCAGAAGGGAAGACTGAGGGGGATTGAATAGCAGCCTTCACCTCCCTGCAGGGCGGCTGCAAAGAGGATGGAGCTGGACTGTTCTCAGTGGGGGCAGATGACAGGACAAGGAGCAATGGGCTCAAGCTGCAGCAAGGGAAGCTGAGGTTGGATATTAGGAAAAACTTCCTCATGAGGAGGGTGGTGAAGCACTGGAACAGGCTCCCCAGAAAGGTGGTGCAGTCTCCATCCTTGGAGGTTTTGAAGACCTGAGTAGACAAAGCCGTGTCTGGGATGATGTAGCTGGGGCTGGTCCTGCTTGGAGCAGGGGTTGCACTAGATGTGACCTCCTGAGCTCCCTTCCTACCCTCCTTGTCTATGACTATAATTGTCAGCTGTTCCATGCAGCCGCCTGTATTTTCGTGGCCTAGCTTGAAAAGCTGGTGGGGGCTCTCTATAACCGCACTTCTGTTTCTCAGTCACGCTGCAATCTCTGAGCTGCCTCTACCCGCGTCAGGGCAGGTGTCCCCTGCTTCTGGCTCCCGCTGCCCTACCCAGTGCCCTGCAATATGTCTTCAGGCCCCCAATTTACAGGCAGGAGCAGCAGGACTTCTTCCGAGGTGAAAAAGCCTCGTGAAGTCTTATTCCTCCGGACACAGCTGCCCTGCAAAGGGTTAGCAGGAACCGTATTACTTAGTTCTGGATTCCCCTGGGGTATTGAGAGAAAAAATGCATGTCCTTACAGGATGATGACAGCACGCTCAAGAAAGAGAGCCGGGGAGGCTGACACTCGCTCCGAGTGGGCAGGTAATTATCCCGGAGAGCTGCTTCTGCGTCACAGAAAGTGCAGAGAAGCGATTCTCTCTAGACCGTCTTCTGTTGTTTTCATCTTTCCCCTCCCCGGTTCAGCCTCACCAGGGACTCTCCTGCACACAGGCAGGGATCTCAGGCCTGGAAGCTGCTGCCTCTGCTGCTTCTCTGCCTTTTCCACAGGTAGGTTCACACCTGGCGGTCTGCGACCTCATTTGTCCGCATGGCAGTTCTTTGTGGGTGACATCATAATGACATCATCAGAGAAATTGGCAGCCAGCAAGAGGATGCTTTGCAATTGGGCACGGAGGTATATTCCCAAGCTCTGCTGTCTGCTGTTTAGAGCACAGCCCATGCACATTTAGATACTCCACATGCAAATGTTATAGGAGTTAGCTGCAAATGTTCATCTCAGAGCAAATATTTGCGGGACATCAACTGTGTCAGTCAGTGCAAAAAAAAATGGGGTATTAAACAGAACCAAAACCCCAGAGAGCCTGGTGGGAGTGCAAATGGCGGTTGCTTCTGGCATGAACACAAAATGCTTCTAACGTTAAGATCCCCTGCAAGGCACCATCACAGAAAATGAAGTCTATGTGCAAGCGTGAGAATGAGTCACTGCAGGGGGCAATTCCTGGCATTTGGGGGCATGCCACAGCCTGACAGAGCAGCCCAGTACACCCGTGGGCCAAAGGAATGGGAAGATTCAGGGATTGCACCAGCCCAGCTGGTTTATAAGTTACAAGGCCAGATCCTAAGCTGTCTTGGGCACCTAAGTGTGACCCTATTGCATTTCAGGTCCTCAAAACCTGCTAATGCAACAGGTGGGCAGCTTGTCCGAGTCATGGCTTCAGTCAAGCACGGAGCAAGCTGACGGCTTATTCAGAGAATTATGAAATCATATAAGAAATGAGGGTTGGAAGGGACCTCAGGGGGTCACATCTAGTCCAACCCCCTGCTCCAAGCAGGACCAGCCCCAACTACATCCTCCCAGACAAGGCTTTGTCTACCTGGGTCTTCAACACCTCCAAGGATGGAGAGTCCACCACCTCTCTGGGGAGCCTGCTCCAGTGCTTCACCACCCTCCTAGCAAGAAAGTTTTTCATAATATCCAACCTCAACTTCCCTTGCTGCAGCTTGTGCCCATTGCTCCTTGTCCTGTCGTCTGCCCCCACTGAGAACAGCCCTCTTCCTCCTGCCCCCTGCTCTTCTGACTCAGGCATAAGCTAAGCAACATCAGGCTCATCTACACGTTCACTAATGCACTTTTGCTATTGTGCCTTACATTTTTTACCTCCTTTGTGAGGTACTAGAAAAAGGCACATCAGCCTATGTTAATGCACCTTCACAAAAGCACATAGGTTTTCTGTGACGCTTTAATGTGCATTAAAATAAGTTAATGCGCATTAAAGCACACATGTAGATGCGGCCAGCATGTTACAAAAGCAGAGGCGTTACTGGATTTCAGAGTGGAATAGGATTGTGTTTAGACACCTATGTCCACGGCAGCTCCCACAGTTGGAAGAGACTCTGGCCTATCATGCTCAGAGGGAAAG
>NW_005843155.1:30129-31709 GCF_000455745.1 Alligator sinensis | reverse complement strand
CCCCCCCAGCCGCTTGTAGCGGGGACGCAGCGCACCGCAGCAACCGCACACGCCTGGAAAACACAAGCAAAGCCGGTCAGCGTGCAACGGGGCCTGTTTGGTGAAGGAGGGACAGTATGCTGGGATTCGGGGGGGGGGTATTCAACGGCATGGGGAGGCACGTGGGGGAGAAAACACGAGCTGCGGAGGCACGAACGAAGCATTGCTCACCAGCTGCTTGGGGCCGCGAGCCTGGCAGAAAGGGATGAGTCACAGAGTCAGGGCGCTGAGGATGTCACAAGAGAGGATGTTGGGCACGGGGAACAAGGACTGTCTCTGTCCGGTGAGGTTGGAGACAAGCGCTAGACCATTTTGACAGCGACTGACACAGGGAAGACACAGAGTCCCGGAGTAACAAATACACAGGGGATTTTTAACCGAGGCTGCTGGCCCGAGAGTGTCCCTGTGCTTCTTTCTGGTTCTCCTTCCCCCGGTGATGCTTTCCACTCATGGCACCCACCATCGCCGTTACACCCGGCCTGGACTCGGAGGTCCTAGAAGGGGATGCTGACGATGCTCCAGGGACTTGGCCCATCCTGCCTGGCCCCAAGGATTTTGCATCTGCTGATGTCTGGGGTCCCTGAAAGCGCTTGCCATTCTCTTAGACCGGGTGGGGGAGGCAGAAGACGTACACAGGGGACAGGGAGGTGGGTCCCATGGAAAGGGCTCCAGGGCACACTTTGAACCAGACACAGAGAAAAGGGAAAAGGCTCTTCAGCGACTAAGGTCCATCCTGACCCACGGGAATTAAACTGGCCCTCGTTAATGCCGTTGGCAGCGCCAGCAGATACAATCAGCTTTGCCCTTGCTTGCGAAGGGCATCAAGAACAGGCTGTTTAGCAGGGCTCTTATATAATATAAATCATTCACCTCACAGCAGGTCATTTCTGTGCAAGCAGGTCCATATGGTGCAGACCAGCCCAGCAGGGTCATTAATATCTATAATTGACCAGCCAGACCCTCAGATAGGGCCAACCTTGCCTTCCCATCACCTACAGCTATGACTGATGCCAATGGAGTTGGACTGACGATCTCTGAAGCTCCCTGCTGGTCTCTTTGGTCCATAATTATCACAGCACCTGAAGCCCCATGGAAAGGCTTGAGGATAAACACAATGCAAAGCCTTCATCCTAGCATAGAAAACAAGGGTTGAAGGGACCTCAGGAGGTCACATCTAGTCCAACCCCTGCTCCAAGCAGGACCAGCCCCAACGACAGCATCCCAGACAAGGCTTTGTCCACCCGGGGCTTCAAAACCTGCAAGGATGGAGACTCCCCCACCGCTCTGGGTAACCTGTTCCTGTGTTTTTCTACCCTCCTAGTGAGAAAGGTTTTCCTTATATCCAACCTCAACTTCCCTAGCTGCAACGTGAGCCCATTGCTCCTCGTTCTATCACTGCCCCCACCGAAAACAGTCGTGCTCCATAGTTAGAGGTGAGTTTACACCTGCAAGGCCAATGGCCAAGCTAGGAGTAGAGCCTGATCCCACCTCTAACAGAGTCCCCCTGGTCTGGGAGCATTTGCTATAGGAGCTCCTGCTGA
>NW_005843155.1:28450-30098 GCF_000455745.1 Alligator sinensis | reverse complement strand
GCTCAGCACAACACCACATGCAGCTTGCACCGTGCTCCTCGCCACATGCACCGTGCTCCTCACCCCTAAAGCACCTAGTCTGCTTCGGGTTCCCCACGGTTCGTGCCAGCAGAGCGGCTGCTGAGAGCCACTCCGATGAGAAAGGGATGCTCTCCACGCGGGGGTCCCCTCTCATTACCTCCCCTGGGTCAACGCACGAGCTGCGACGAGCCCAGCGGATGTCAGTGAGATCACCGGTCGGGGCACGTTTCAGTGCACATCCTCCCGAGCCAGAGAAGCAGTGAGTTCTGGCCTCTCGTGTTGCCCCCACTACTCCCCCAACATGGGCAGGAGAAAGGCTGGCTCGGAGGAGCTG
This sequence comes from Alligator sinensis, assembly GCF_000455745.1. Taxonomy (NCBI): domain Eukaryota; kingdom Metazoa; phylum Chordata; order Crocodylia; family Alligatoridae; genus Alligator; species Alligator sinensis. Next base: position 29,743 of record NW_005843155.1, on the reverse strand, counting down.
AGCAGTTCCCAATGCTCCTGGATTGGAGCTTTTAAGACACACTGGGTGCATCTACACAAGATGCTTTACTGCGCAGTAGACTAAACTACTGCACAGTAAGGTGTCACCGTCTACACATGCATGGCATTTGCTGCTCAGTAAATTAGTCTACTGTGCAGTGTCAGCACAGGTAGTAGATTAACTGCACAGTAATTCCTGTGCGGTAGCGCTTGTGTAGATGCTGGCCAAGAGCAAATTTGCTCCCAGTCAGCCATGCCAGGAGGGGAGCCACAGGGGACTTCTCTGTCCCCAGTCTTGGTGCTGCTCAGGTCCCAGCTCCCCACAGGAGCCGGGAGCCAATCAGTGCCGGGACAGGGCCACTCTTGCCCCCACTGCTTCCCAATTCGTGGCTGCCCACAGGAGCCGGGAGCCAAGCAGCACTGGGACTGGGGAGCCCTCTGCTTCCCCACTCTGCTGGGGGCTCACCAGCAGCGGTCCCACTTGACTGGCTGGGACCTGTCCCACTCCTGGGACATCTGCCAGGACAGGGTGCGCTGGGAGCTGTATCCCCCAAAGGTCACGGGGCCAGGAGAGCTTTGTCGGCTGCAGCAGCAGCTGTCTCCCAGCCCTGTGCACATCCGGACCCCTCCCGATGCGCACGGGGGCCAAAAGACAGTTGCTGCTGCAGCTGGCAGAGCTCTCCCGACCCCGTGTGCATCAGGACCAGCCCCCATGCCCCCCGCCAGCCCCTAGGCTAGCACCCCAGGGGAGCCGAGAGCTCCCCCTGGCTGCTCCAGGGGGGCGGAGCAGGGCAGGAGCAGGCCTGTACCAGGCTGCTCCCATTGGGAGCAGATTTGCTCCCAACAGGGTGCATGTGTAGACACACTCCCAGGGAAGGCTTACTGCACAGTATTTTACTGCGCAGTAAACCTATATCGCATTAATAGCACACCCACTGCAATCTACCTGCCTCCTGAAGTCTCCCCACACAGGAAAGGAAGGGGAGAAGGAGCCTCCTCCCTCTTGATGGGCCTTGATCTCCCAGTAATCAGCTTCTTGTCTTCTGCTAATTGCTTGTCTTCTACCCCTAGGGATTTCTCTCACCCCCTCCTACAACTCGGGTTTACCATGGTGGGCTTGGCTAGTTCTGGTCAGACCTGATGCTGACGGATGCTGTCATGGTTAACTCTACCCCAACTATCCAGTCGGTCTGATAAAAGAGATCACCCTAAGACAGGGGTTTTCAACCTTGTTTTCATTTGTAGACCCCTTTGCAAATTTGGAACGGGGTGACGATCCCTTTGAACTGGAAGA
>NW_005843155.1:23697-28419 GCF_000455745.1 Alligator sinensis | reverse complement strand
ATGCACATATTTTTGATTGATCACAGTCATCGTTTGCGGACCCCTTCGACTCCATGGACCACAGGTTGAAAACCACTGCCCTAAGAAATCCTTGCCTTTTGCATCATCCCCTTCTTCCACGACAGCTGTAAGAGACCCCTGGCTGGGTCGCTGCCAGAATTCAAGCCCAGAGGTTTCCAAGCTAAAAGCAGTGAGCCCTAACACCCCTTGCGCTCCAGCAGTCTCTCCTGTCACTGGTCACTGGGCTCTTATCTCCTCAGACAGCCCATTCGCTAGCGAGGGGCAAAGTGCATCCATGAAGCCCCCCAGGTTTCACCCGGTGTGACTGAGATTGGAGTCCAGTTCGGTGTTCACACCAAAGGCCACCCTACCCCGCCACCCAGGGAGCATTGCCCTCTGGCATAAGTAGCGAGTTTTAATCCACGATTTCCTGTGGGATCTCCATCGGTGGAGGCTCTGAAGAACAGGTTAGACAGGCACCAGCCAAAAGTTAGGTCAGGACCATTTGACTCTGCCTTGCTGCGGAGGGAGATGGACCAGGGCAGGGGTGGCCAAACTGGGGCCCGGGCAGCCCGGGTGCGCAGCACACGGCAGATCAGGGGGGGAGCAAGCAGCACAGTGGCAGACAGGGCAGAGAGCAGAAAGCAGAGCAGCAGGCAGAGCAGGGAGCAGAAAAGCAGCCGATCCGGTGGGAGAAGGGGATCCGAGTGGCACCTGGGGAGGGAATTTGTGGCCTGCCTGCCAAGAAAGGTTGCTCCCCACGGGGTTAGATGATATCTCCAGATCCCGTGCACCCGTTTCCTACGATCCCACGACGAAGAAGCCCAGCACGTGGGGAGTCCCCCTCACAACCAAGCCTTTATGGTTTGGTGGTCAAGTCATAACCCGCCCAGAAGCCCATCATTTCTAGTCTGTGAATCATCCAGGGAATCACGGATAGCAGGCAATACTTCTGCTGGGGTCGGCACTTGTTGGACGGGGCTGCCCCATTTCCCCTCTTGCGTTCTGGTGCACGCGGAGGAGCCCGGTGCTATACCTTCACCCACTGTTTTGTATCTATAACCATCTATTTAGCCACATGGGATCACTGATTTCCCCATGGCTTTCTGCTGCACCATAGGGAAGAGAGGAGGCTTTCAGCACTGACTCCCGTGTCCCAAACCTCCTGCCCTCCCCCGGGAGTTAGCATTAGCCGCGCCGAGAAAGGCGCACAGGTACAGCCATGCCTTGCCGCCCGACCTCTTGTTCCCGTGCCTGTCCAAACACGTCTCACCCTTTTGTCCAACGACTAACAGAGAGCCATCGTTCCCATTCAGCGCCGCGAACCAGGGGCAAGTTTCCATAGTTATTGCGCTGTTCAAAGGAAAACAGGTACCCGATGGTGCCAGCTTTCAACCGCACGCACAAAGGCAGGTGCCTTCCCTGCTCTCGCTCTCTAAACGAAGCTGCTGGCAGGAGACGAGATAAGGAATAATCTAAGGCAAAGAGCTGATAGTCTGCCAAAGATAGCCAGGTCAGACGCAAGTCATCAGCCCTGCCGAACATCGGGCAGGTCAGCTCTCCATGCTGGCACAGGGGCACGTCTACTCACCCAAAACCTTCCAGGTGGGAGGGGAGGCACCTGCGTAGGACGGACACTGGACTGCATCAGATCTCCTGGAGAGGCATCCCCATCCCAAAAACCAACCCAGCAAAGAGTTGTAGCAATACAGAGAGCAATGCGCCCTCAAAACACCTCTCCGGGGGCACGTGTTGCTGTTCTGAACAGTGAAGGAAGGTCCGGGGGACACAGGACCAACATGGGACATGGAAGACCTTGAGTAATTGAGAGGCAAGGGCCTGGTTCCTTAGCATAAGGAAGAGAACAGCATTTCCCTGCACCCACAGCTGTTGTGAGGATAAAGCCGATAAAGGCAGCAAAGTGCTAGGGTGACAGGGGCCAAGCAAGCAGCAGAAATAGGCAATTGCCCCATTTCACAGATGGAGAAAGTGAGGTGCACAGGGAAACGATTAGCTGACGACCACACATGAGCCAGGAAGAAGTGATGCCCCAGACCCTCCTCGCACACACAGCACCTCACGAATGCCTCCTGTGCCCTTCCTGGTGGTTTTGGACGCCAAGACAGGATATGCCCCTTCTGATTCTTGAAGGTCCTTCACGTTTGGAGGATGACACATCGCCTCGTCTTAAATTTCCCCCTGCCGTATCAGCTAAATACAATATCCTTCCCTTTCCTCATCCACAAAAGTCAACACCCCGCGCAGGCGGCCGAATCGATTCCTGTGTTCAACGCGCCTGTCAGGATGAAGGATGCTCTAGGAAGGGTAGTTTCTATTCCTGTAACCCATCCGGTTTCACCCTCCCACCTGCCTTTATACGACGGGTGTTGTTATACGATGCCTGGGGACACACCACAACCCAACCAGTAAAGTGCCCGAGGACCTAACAACTACCGCGTTGCACAATTTATCCTTGAGATCAATACACCGACCAACCCTCAGCCTTGAATAACTCAGACTTACCAGATGCTTAGCGCCGCTGGAGTTCTGGATCGTTAGAGATACTCTGCACATCTGGATGGCTCGCCAGCACATCTGGATGGCTGGCCAGCACGGAGGCATCCCCCAGGGAGAGGCAGTAACATAGGACTTACATCAGCTCAGGCAATAACAGGTCCAAAAACCAGCCCATCCGAAAACCACTCCAAAGCCAAAGCAGATGGCTGAGAAGAGCTCCCTGGACTGAAGATGAGCAAGCAGATATAGCAGACCTTTGCAAATGACTCTCCTAACCGAGCTCTACGGAGCAGGTGCTGCAATCATCCCATTTGTTGCTGACGCCGGGTCCCTGGGGCAAAACCTAGAGGGGCTGACAAGGATTTGGCTCTCTGGACATGCGCTGGCCGCTCGAGAACATCCACTCAGCAAGGGCACATCAGAAAAGGCCTTTATACACCTGCCGGCAAGCAGACATTGGATACAGCTGATACTGCGCTGAGCTTTGGGGTATGCTGCTATATCTGGGCCTGGGACCCTGAGCCTACGAATGTGTCTGTGCCCATTTTCCCCAGTCTTCTTTTGTGGTAACCCCACCAGCAAGATGTCTCTCCGTAACACTAGGGCCCCCTGCGAGCACTTCAGCCTCCCCTCCTAGGCCAAACAGCTCTGCAAGGCTTGCTGGATTCATGCTTGCAAAGGGCTTTCAAGACCCGTGAACAAAAGACACTGCCAGGACAATAGCTGCGTGCAAGCTACCTCCTGAGCCTTCCCAAACGGTGGGAACATTGGTGCTCCCGGGCGCTGCGTTCCACCCCAGAGACGGCCGCCTTTCAGCGACAGGCTTTGTAGAAGTGCTACAGAGGCATAAGTAATGGGGATTGTTTCGCTCTTTATTCCCTTGTTTTCTTTTGAAAAGCAAAAAAGGCTGCCGGGGCGGGGGGGGAACTAGCTGCAATGCATGAGCTCAGATTCCCCTCCACAGCCAGCTCTTGATCCTGGCCTGTTTTGTGTCTTGAAACGTGCCTTCCTGCTTCCCCGAGAGCAAATGCGGCCGCCCCGACTGCCAGCCGGCCTCGTTCCCATTCATGCTGCAGCTAGAGCCTTAAGATCTCTTGTGTGCCCTTAATAAATTCCCTTTGTCTCAGTTCCCTGAGCGAGCGGACGCTTACAATGATGTCTCTCATCATTGTACCGACGAGGTCCATCGCTCACAGCCGGAGTCCTTGGACGGGCTTTGGAGCTGGCCCCAGATACGCCCCCGAGGACGAAGCCCTCTGACTGTGCTGGACTTACGCCAGGCTCCAAATTGGCTCTTTACTATTGACTTTAACCCTCCCCCAGCTTCATTTTCTGCTCATGCAACCTCTTCCCATGGCTGTCGCTAGAGTCTCCTTCCTAGAAGCATCCCGTTACCTCGGAGCCCGGGTCCCCTTCTCTCCCGCCGTCGCAACACAAATTATCTTGTCTCCAGAAATGTGACTTCGGAGTATTTTTAGGCCTCATTCATATTCCCCTCCCCAGCCCTTGGCAGAGGAGTTGGTGCCGCGTTCGGCAGCCACCACGGTGCATCTTTGATTCACAGCTGCTCTTCTCCCCTGATGAATGAGCCTAAGCCGCAAACGCATCAAGGATTGCATTAATATTAATCGCAGGATTGTGTCTGATGCCTTCCCCATCACCTAACGTGACCTCCTCTTCAGAAACATGAGTGCCTGAGAGCTTTTAAAGCGAGAACAGCAGCTGGGAGGAATATCAAACCCTCCCCAAACCTGCTCACAGTATGGGGGCGTGGGGGCCGGATGGAGATCAGCCTCGGGGCAAACTGGGGGGGTATCCAAGGCAGGGCAAGCTGCCCCAATGTACCATCGCAGCGCAAGGGAGCGAACTCGCTGTAACGCCAACCCCGAACGAAACAGGGTTAAAGTTGCAATGGTTTTTCTATACTTAGGCAGATGTAGCGGTTCATAGGAAGTTTGGGTTAGAAGGGAGCTCAGGGGGTCACATCTAGTCCCCCCCACCCCGGTCCAAGCAGGACCAGCCCGGACTACATCATCCCAGCCAGGGCTGTGCCGAGCGGGGCCTTACGTCGATGGATGTTACATCGGCACAACTTACCCAGCCTGGGATACGGGTGGGATCATCGCCTCTGTCTACACGCGCAGGGGCATCGGTGTTATTCAATGGGGAGGAAGCTAAGGAAGTTTCCCGACACGGAGCCCACGA
>NW_005843155.1:21599-23636 GCF_000455745.1 Alligator sinensis | reverse complement strand
CCTTCCCCCTGCTGTTTAGCCCCGGCACCCCCTGCTGCTGCAGGAACAGTCTTATGCCGTGACCCTCAGCTGCAAGGAAAGCTTCCTCCCCATCCCATATGCACAGGGCTCACCTCGCCCCTCTCCCACTGGCAGAGCCTGGCACACAACGGGCTGCTCCGAGTGATGGGGCGGATACCAGCGGTCCCTGGAAGCACCAGGCAGAGCAAGCAGGAGCCTGTGCAAAGGACCCCGATGCAGAGACGTTGGAGGAGCTGGCCCAGCAGGACACAGGGCAGCCCCACGGGCCCTCAGGTTCACATCCAGGGACCCACGTCCCCCCACCTGCTCTGGCCTTGCTGCCCCTGCACAACCCCGCACCTCCCAAGCAGGGTCCTTGGCTTCTGGATCCTCCACCTTCCCTGGCAGAGGAGGGGGCTGCTCTCCATGGACCCAGTCCCCCATCCCCACCGTGCTCTGCCGTCATCGCTGACAGCAGAAGGAACAAGGCATGGGCTACCCAGGACGTGATCTCCTGCGAGCTGCCCCTGGCCTAGCAGCAGCTCCCATATACCTCAAGTCACCTCACGATCTTCGCTGGACTTCTCACTACTTGGGAGTTAGTGCCAACCCCCCATTGCAACCTACAGAGGCACCCAGAAGCTAAATGACTTGCCCAAGGTCATGCAGCAAGGCTGTGGCAGAGGCCTCCAAGCTGGTGCCCAAACCACTGGGACCTTCCACTTCCCCATCCAGCACACGTGTACTATGGCTGGATACCCATCTCCCCCTTGCCCTGCTATGCGGCATCACCAGAAGGCATCGAGCAGTAATTATTCTAGGAAGTTCAACGTCATTTCCACGATGAGGGTCCTGCCCCACCTGCCCGCTTGATCCGGCCATTCTGGGCTCGGATATCATGGCAATGGGCACAAGCCGGCTGCCTCGCAGCACCCAGGTCCACCTGCCATCTGCCTTCCCCGGGCCCCAGCTCGAAGGGGATCCGCCAGCACCCCCTTCCCCGCGCACCGCTCTCCCTCTCGCATCTCCCTGGGAAGCCCAGTTTCACACTGGGTTCAAATTACACCCCGCTCCTCCCACCCCGGGGATAAGACAATAGCTTCACCCCCGGTTTCCTGAGAGAGAACCAGAGCTGTGCAGCAAAGAGACTTGCCCAAGGCTGTGCGACCCGTCAGTGGCAGCTGACCCAGTGCATCATTGCCGGTTATGGTTTCATGATGCGACAGGGGTCTGACTCGACGACCCCCGGCTCCGACCCAAATACCTATGAATCTATGAATCGTGGTGGGAGAGCCTGGAAGGGGTGAAGGGGATAGGCAGCCCCCATATTACATCCAGTCACAGGAGGTCTTTTCACATTGAAGCTTTGGGGCCAAACCCTGGAAAAAACAATTTGTTTGGGGTCAGCCCCCACACTCGGGCTTCAGGGCAGAAACCAAAACGGGCGAGAAAGAAACGGTCTCAATCGAGAGTGGAAATGTTGGCTTCCTCGGCAGCAGCCAGAAGCAAGAGAGCATCAGAGACGATCTGAAGGGCGATGGCGGAGAGGACGGAGCCGGGCTTTTCTCTCTGGTGGTGGGAGACAGGACTAGGAGCAACGGCCTCGAGTTGCAGCGGCTGGAGATGCCGAGGGACTTTCTCAGTCAGGCATCGGACCGCGCGCCTAGAGGAGCTGCGGCATCCCCATCCTTGGAAGTTTTTAAGAGCAAGTTGGACGGGTTAGGGTCAGGGATGCTCCTGCCTTGACGACGGTGTGAGGTCCCTTCCAGCCCGACTTCCCTATGATCCTATGATGCCCCCCCGGGGTGATCCACCCTCGGGGTCCCCCCTCCGCCTTTCTGCCTAGCCAGCAGCACAAAAGCCAAGGTGTCACCTTTCCCCACCCTCCTGGACCAGCCCCGGGAGCTGGTCCTCGACTCCCAGAGGCCTTTTTGACAAGAAAAAGGCTACGAGAGTCCTCTCCCCCCGCTCCCTCCCTCCCAGCCCCTTCCCCAAACCTGATTTATTGGCGGCGTCCATCTGCCCCTGGCTGCATCC
>NW_005843155.1:13866-16274 GCF_000455745.1 Alligator sinensis | reverse complement strand
GAACAGCCCAGCTCCATCCTCTTTGCAGCCCCCCTGCAGGGAGGTGAAGGCTGCTATTCAATCCCCCTCAGTTTTCTCTTCTGCAGATTAAATCAGCCCATTTCCCTCAGCCTCTCCTCACCAGTCCTGTCCCCCAGCCCCACAACCATTTCCATTGCCCTCCGCTGGCACCTTAAGTCCAAAGAAGTTATACCCACCGAGGCAGTGGTTCTTAAGTCAGCACAGCCCGACCAAAGTCAGCAGAGCATGGCCAGATCCACAGCAGCTTCAAGCACCAGCTCTCGGCTCAAAGCAAACAGAGCAAAAAGGCTGGGTTGTATTCCAGCAAGAGACATAAAAGCCGTGCAAGCAGCCGGCACCCAGCTAAGGGGCCCAATTAGTGCCCAGGAAGATAATGGCATCTGTGACAGCGGACCAGTCAACCAAAAACGATCCTCAAATCCAAACTCCAGCGCCGGACAGCTCATCCATGCTTGGCCTTGCAGCGTACGTGCATTCGTCTCTCTCCTCCCCGCTTTTAATTGCGCCGTGCGCATAAACCCTGCATGAAGTAGCTCATTACTGGGTCAGAGTTTCCCTAGCTCTGTCTGCAAAGCACGAAAGGCACCTCAAACTGACGGCAATTAATCCCGAAAAATATTCATTAAACCGCATACCCCGTGAAGGTCAGCGCTCCGGCTCTGGCCAGAAAAGCGATGCCTAAAGCCAGGCGATGTTATCAGCCGCGCCGGCGTTGCCTGTAACTGAATTAGAGCCTTTCCCTAAATCCGCTTAGTGGAATCGAGTTCACACATTTGATGAGGGGCTTTGGCAAAAGCCAAGCTCCAAAGAGATCAGCACTTTCCTTCGTTTCCTGTCGACTTCCTCGGCAGTTAATCCCCCAGGGACGAGGCGGGCGACGGGAGCTACAAAGTGATGCCCTTCTAGGACACGCTAGACAAGCTGCTGAACGGTACTGGGATGGATCGGTGAATCGTGTCATACACCTAATGTGTAGCAGGGGCCGGAGATTGTGCCCGGGCAGGTTGGGACAGACCGGTTGTATCGCTCACTGTCCCACGTGCGGGTGACTGGCAGAGGATGGGGACGGGGTGGCTCAAAAGAAGGTCGGGTGCATGGGCTAGCTCATCGCTGCTGGGGATGGGGACGAACGGGCAGGACACCAGGAGGGTCCTGGCACCAGTATTAAACTGGGCAGGGTGGGATGGATGCATCAGAATAAATCATCTCTTGCAGTCTCTAATGTGCTTCCCAGCTGTCAGGGGCGCTGCCCACATCAGGGCATCTCTTGAAGCCGCCGGGGCGGGGAGTGCCCAATTCTGCAGTTCCTCTCGGGCTCGGCAGGAGCCTTCCCTGGGGGCTGCTTGCAGGAAGGAGCCTGCTGCATGATCACCACGGCAGCTAGGGAGGGAGGACTGGAATAACAATTCAAAAGACCAGGAGTCTGTTCCTTCCTACCTTTGCCACTGACCTGCTGCACCACCATGGTCAAGTCACTTCACTGCTCTGTGCCTCGGTTTACCCAGCTGTAAAATGGGGCTAGTGATGTTTCCCCCTCCTTCGTAAAGGCCTTTGAGAACAAATGATGACAAGTGCTATAGGAGCACTAATTATTCTTACCACCCTACTATTACAGCATCCCATCCAGCAAAACAGCTGACTTGCCACCTAGGTGCTGGCTATACAAGGCCCCTTGCAGCGTGGCTGGCTATTTATTAGGACAGATTCACCATAATGCACGTGAGGCTGAATTCAAAACACCCCTGCCACCCCGTCGTTACAGGCCATCCACAGCTCCTCGTTAACGGCAGTCCCTGACCTTCCAAGATGGCCTTGATTTTAGAACGATGATTTATTTTTCCTCGCTAATCTGGACTAATCTGCTGGTGTCCTTCTTTAATGACGGGGATTTCGAAAGTGGAAATCATACCCAATTTTAAAAAGAAATGATTAACCCGTTAGTTATGGTTACTCCATTGGTAATGGTTAGTTTTCACCTACCGCTGGGTAAGTGCAGACGCATGGGCACAGTGCAGCTAAGCCCCCACGCTCCTTTATCTCATGGTAACTTGGTCATTTGCCCAGGCCCCTTCCTTTATCCTCCAGGGTCTTACGTTGGCTCCATATTGGCACCATTTCATGCCAGCCGAAGATCCGGCTCAACTGCATTCAGATGAATTACGTGGGAAAACCTATGGAGCTTCTACCGTACCCAATTGGTTTAAGTCTTGTGGGATCTACAGGACGGTCCTGTGAGTCATTACCCCTTATGGAAACATGAGAGCTACTGATAGGAAGAAAATCAAGCACCGTGTAATTCCCAAACACGCGCTGGCTCCTAATATTACCCTCTTTGCATGTGACTCCTGCCAACACCCCTGGTCCGAAGCTGAGCCGGTCTACGTGCC
>NW_005843155.1:9280-13835 GCF_000455745.1 Alligator sinensis | reverse complement strand
TCATCCCTGCTATACAGGTTTACTCTCAGTCTTCTTCCCGCGTGTTGAGCCGCTTTTGGGCATTCAAACAGTCAAGCACGGAGCAAGCTAATGGCTCATTCAGAGAATCATGTAATCACAGACAAGGAGGGTTGAAGGGACCTCAGGAGGTCACATCCAGTCCAACCCCCAGCTCCAAGCAGGACCAGCCCCAACTACATCATCCCAGCCAAGGCTTTGTCTACTTGATTCTTCAAAACCTCCAAGGATGAAGACCCCACCACCTCTCTGGGAAGCCTATTCCAGTGCTTTCCTACCCTCCTCGTGAAAGTTTTTCCTGATATTGGACCTCAACTTTCCTTGCTGCAACTTAAGCCCATTGCTCCCTGCTGCATGCTGCATGCTAGGCGCTGGCTGGGTACTTACAGTACAGTACAAACTGCCCCCAGCCCCAAAAGACCCTATAATTCACGAGGCAAAGTGGAGGGGAAGATGGGTAACCCAATGGCAGGAAGGGGTCTGTTTCTCTTGGATGATGGATTGGTCTGGGCTGGTTGGATCGGGATAATCCTGCTTCGGGCAGGGGGTTGGACTAGATGTGACGTCTGGAGCTCCCTTCCAGCCCCGCTTCTCTGTTAGTCTCCGAGTCTTGTGGGCACTGCCGTGCAGAGACGGGGCATAGGAAAATACGGACGGTCTAGTGCAGAAGGACATAAGAAAACTACCGGAGAAGGAAGGAGAAAATGGTGCCTGGAGGCTGACTCGGCAGGCTGAAAATTAATGGACTGTACAAAACCTCCAACTTCCGCACAAGTCAGCTCGGCCTATTTCTCACGGAGAAGATATTAGCTTCTCTGGTCCTCTGTTTTCCCAGCGATAACAACTACGGATGTCCTTGTCTGCGAGGCTTCGAAGTTTAACCCAATTAGGTTTGCCACGTGTCTTGAACGTGTCACTACTAGCAAAGCAAAGCGCCGGGCAGAGGAGAACGTGGGGGAACCTCGGGCTCCGTTACAGAAGTGGAAATTTTGCACAAACCTGCAAGCCAAGGTTCACATCAGCCATAATATTTTACAGGGCAGCAGTTAAGTCATGGCAAATGGGTTCGATCGTGGGATCAAATGGGTTCAATGCCTCCGGCACTGAAGGTCCAGGCAAGTCGGACGCAGAGGCCGTGCCCCTCACCCCGTGCTCAATAGTGACCGATGCCCCTTGCCTCCAAGCCCGTGTCCAGTCCCTTGGCTGAACTCTCAGCTTCCACCACAACTCGTGATGAGCTCCACCCTTTAATTACAAGCTGTGCAATTAAAAAAAAAAAGACAAATCTGTTACGAAAAGGTCCTATGGCTGCCATTTTCAACCTTTTTTCATTTGCAGACCCCTTTGGAGATTTCAAATGGAGGCATGGACCACTTTGGATTGGCCGTGTGGCTATTCGCATACTTTTGATTGATCGGAGTCATCTTTCACAGACCCGTTAGACGCAAGCTGCAGCCCCCCAGGGGCGCGCGGACCACAGCTGGAAAACCACTGTCCTATGGGATTTCATAGGAGATCCTGCCCCTGCCAGAGAGATCTATGGAGGTGGTTCAAGGTGTCTATTCCTTAAATACTCACACGTGAGGTGACGGAAACCTTCATAAGGACGCAGCTTATAAGAATGCACTTGAGCATGGGCTGGCCATTCAAAATCAGCTCGGACCCATCTCTTCATCTCTCATTCCCGGGCACTGAGCTCAAGTGGCTTGCTCACAGCCAACCATCTGTGCCCCAGACAGGTGGAAAAGCCCGGTGGGTTTCCCTAGCTATTCATAATCGTCTCCGCAGGGTGCTGTAGGGCACTGCCAAAGCCAGGCTTGGGAGCCAGAGGGATTGATGTGCACAGCTCCATTCGTGGGAAGTGTTTCCAATGCCCGAGCAGGCATACCTCTATAGCAATCCCACTCCCCCAGCCCAGCAGTTGCCAGACAGCTGCCAGAAAAACAACGATCTAAACCAATGAAAAACATTACGATCCATTTTTAGCTTCCTCTGGCATTTTCCACTCACAAAGAGCTCCGCCGAGGAGAGCCACATTCCTTCTCTCCATCTCACAGATGGAAAAACTGAGGCGCAGAGAGGTGATGCGCCTCACCCGACATCGCACATCAGGAGCAAAACTCGGAGCGGACTCAGAGCTTACCTGGGTTCTTGCCTAGGGCAGGCCCCTGCCACGCTCCTCGGTGCAAATGCTGACACGCAGTCTCGGTGGCCAGAAATTAAGCTCCTCGCTCCAAATTTAGGAGGCCCTCAGCAAACGGCCTGGCTTTAAGAGGCGCGGGACATGCACCGCTCCCACTGAACATGAGCAAGGGCACTGAGGACACTGCAGGACTGGACATCAGAGGGACACCCCGTGGCAGCAGAGCTGGCTCTGTAAATCCCATCCCCGGCATCCCAGAGAGGCAGAGAAAAAGCCCAGGTATCGGTCATCGCTGTCCGTGTTTGCTCCGAATCCCAGAAGCCTTCAGTACGGGGGGGCTGGGTTTTGCTTGTCCTCCGGATCCTGGCATTGGAGCTGCTGCCGGCGTTTGGAAGAGAAACACGCTTTCTTTTAAGACGCCCGCGTGGGGGGAAGCAAAAGGCTACGGGGGGACCGTGCCTGCGGCTCCAGCTGCACAAACAAAGGACCGAATTACAGGGTACATTACTCTGCGCGCAGGAAAGGTGAGACGTGGCTCACAACTCGGCCTGCGACATAATAACACCCTTTGCCTTTCACGTCTGGAGCGCTCTGGCGCAGCTGCGTCGTCACCGATGTTTCATCTGCTAGGATTAATTTTTTTTTTTTTTTATTTGCTTCTGTGCACAATCAGCTGCACAAAGCCGGCAGGAGAGACCATATGCTCCAAGCTGATCTTCACTCCCAAATCCAAGCAGACTTTGGATCTGATAAATCCAAATCTGGCCTGGATGGGCTAGATTTCTTTCTGTGTTGTCTCCCCATTGAAAACCCGCAGCAATGAAGAGGGAGTGGGTGAGAGAGGTGCTCATTTCAGAGCACAGACGCATAGAAATGTCCTTCCTGCCCAAGTGCAGGGGGCTGGACCTGATGATCTGTAAGGTCCCTTCCAGCCCTAACATCTACGAAAATATGAAACTATGAAATCCTAGCAAAGTTGGGCTGGAAGAGACCTCCAAAAGTCATGCAGTCCAACCCCCTGCCAGAGGCAGGAGCAGCCCCATCCAAAGCATCCTATATGATTTGGATAGGACCGATCCTTTGTATAGCATGATTTTACAAGGGAGGTTGTTTGAAGCTTATTGTGGGCACGATCCAGAAGAGGTCTCAGGACCCCCACACCCACTGATTCGCATCACTATGAACCACGCTGGTCTTGATCAGCCCTCGGCTAATATAAAACCCCGGGGCGCTTGTGATACCGAGTCATCAGAGGCTCTTTAAATCCAACCCACGTCATCTGTCTCCCATGGTCTGGGTCCTCAGCGGGTGTAAATCCTCAGAAACCATCAATGTATGTCAGTCTGCACCCGCTGAGGATTTGGCCTTACCTTCTTTACACTCGGCTGCTCGGCCCAGCCCGCAAGCATTGATGACACAGCCCACCAAGGTGAAAAACAGCCAGATTAATAGTTGACGGTGGTATAAGCTTTAAGGCAAGCCTGGAGCTAAAGGAGTTAAAAGCCTGTACAGTTCGGTGGATGGCAGCAGGGAGCATCACAACGCTTGGAAAGACGATGCACAAAACCCGTATGAAGAGCCGTGGTAGGGAAGAAAAGCACGGAGCACAATACAACCCAAACCTGGCGCCTGTCTGGGGAGGCACGTAGCAATGCCGTCATATGAAATAACTTCATTAAACAGAAGATCACCTGGCATTCAAAAGCCGGTCTAGCTTTATCCCAACCCTGCAGTTGGGCCAACAAAAGAGATCGCCCACAGAAATCCTCGCCTCCGTTAATCAGCAAATGGTACGGTGCATGGCATCAAATGGGATTGATCGCGCGTGGGCGATGCTGTGGGCTGGAGAGAAGCACTTTTAATGCAGAAAAAGCACGGCAGAAGTGCCCTTTGGATCTGTGTTTCCCCTTGCACTGTCCCTGCCGCCAGCCAGTCTGATCACCGGACCGATCGCAGGAATACAGGTGACAGTGAGTTTACACTCCTGAAGACCTGCTGTGTGCTTATTTGAACCGTAGGACCTAGCAGGTCCTTGGAAGCACCCACCAGGGACAAGAGGGCCCTTGCACACACAGCTCAACTCCCCATTCAGGACACGGATCCGCACTGGGAGGTTCTCGTTATGTGCCTGCCAGCCTGGGACAGCCAGTCCCTAAAGCCGAAGGACTGGTCTTGGGGAATTTCGCTTCTCGGTGGTTGCACAGCGTAGCAAACGGCCGAAGGAAGCAAAGAGCCTCAGCATCAGGAAATGCAGGTGTGCTGGATAGGACCAGGAGTGGGACACTCACTGTGAAAACAGTGCCCAGTGGGATGGGGGACAGAGCCAAGGTATATAGTGGGGATCAAGGCTACAGTGGGGGACACAGCCAGCCCAGCTCCAGGGTCTCAGCAGGA
>NW_005843155.1:0-9269 GCF_000455745.1 Alligator sinensis | reverse complement strand
CTGCGCGAGCGCGGAGCCCCCCCCCCCCGGGCCAAGGATATTATTCTGAGCAGAACCACAGAGGACAGCAGGGACGTGTTTGGCAGGGGCCCCGGGGGCCAGTCGCCTTGCACATTCCTCGAATACCAGCTGCACTTGCAGCATCTCTGGATATAGCCCTCCTAATACAGAGCTGGCGTAAGTCTCCAGGCACGGAGTCCTCTCCTGCGCTCGGCACGCCAAACACAGCCGGGCACCGTGCAGCACAACCCCTTAGGAGAAACCCCCAGGGGAGCAAGAGAAAAGTTCATTAAAAGGGGGTGTTCGCTATAACAGGGTTAGCCGATTCCCAGGTCAAATCTCCTGATTAGCACAGGAGCTTTAGGTTAGATATTAGGAAAAACTTTTTTATTAGGAGGGTCATGAGGCCCTGGAACAGGTTCCCCAGAGAAGGGGTGGGCTCTCCATCCTTGGAGGTTTTGAAGCCCCGGGTAGACAAAGCCTTGTCTGGGATGATGTAGTTGGGGGTGGTCCTGCTTGGAGCAGGGCGTTGGACTAGATGCCACCCCCTGAGGTCCCTGCAACCCTCATTTTCTATGATTGTGTGATTCTGCAGTGTGGGAATGAACCCATCCGGTTCTTGCAGCTGGTAGAGTTAAAAGCAGGCGTTTGCTATGAGCCGGGCTCGTTACCGCAACGTCGTTACAGAAGACAACTACAAAAGCCTTTAGAAAGCAGAGCACGAGACCTCCCCTGCGTGTTATCCACCCAGATCTTCTATGATGTTTTTAATCAAAATCATCCAATGTTTTCCTTTTTAGATCCCACCCCCCCCCCCAAAAAAAAAAAAACAACAAAAAACCACAGGTGTTTTGAATAAAGAAAAAGCTGGCTGCAAAGAGACAAAGAAAATCCGGCGTCAAGCCAGCGGCGCAGAAATAGCCCCAACACTTCAACTGCTGCAAAGCCACATCCTGCCTCTCCGCCAGCTGTCGCGGGGAAACCGAAAGCCTCTGACCCCAGAGTCCAGCAACCTGCAGGAGAAGCCCGACGGCAACAGCTCCATTTAAACAGGGGGGGAGCCAGGAGGGCTCTGTTCTCCATGGCTGCACCCCTTACCACGCAACTGTGCTGCAGAGGCCAAGCTAATGCAGGCAGGATCTAGCAGCGCTCATTTAGGCTCTGTTTGCACTGCAGGAAAAGCCCCAATTCTGCAAAACCAGGGAATGACGACATTTGTTGCCCAACCGGGAGCAATAATGTAACGGCCGCTATAAGGATGTAAGAGCCGTGGTTCCCGGACCCAGCACGGCACCCTGGCAGAGCCCCCTCCAGACTGCATGCAGTGGAAATGCTCTGGGGGTATCTACGCCAGCTCTGCACAGCTTCCCATCCATTGCTCTGGGGATTTTCTACCTGCAGCCCAGCATCCCCTAGATAATCTGAGTGTTCGTGTCCAAAGAGGCGTGGGGCGTGGTACATAAGGGGTATGGCAAAGGCATTGCTGTAAGGACCAGTCGGCCTTACAGCAAACGCTAGTGCAACAGCACCGAGCCTTGTGCCCAGCTTCCGGCACTTATGGGTGTGCTGCCACACGGCACACTGCAAGGACTACTGTCTGCAGAGGTTGACAGGGCTAAAATTCGCCGGCCTGGTGGGGCCCAGCAAGACAGCGGCGTTCAGGCTGCAGTCAAATGTCACCATTTCATCTGAGCAGCTGAATGCAGAGGCTACGCGGGCTTTTCTCTCGACACGGGCAAGGGGAAATTTATCACAAGACGCTAAACAGATGGAGAAACTGAGGCACGGAGCCAGGAAATCTGTGCTAGGGCAGAGCCAGGGAATAGACCTAATGCGTTCTGCAACCCCGGCCTGTGCTTTGACCCACCCCTGGCAGTGAATCCGGCACATGCCCCTGCTTAGTGGGCAAGAAGGCAGTTTTTTCCTTGGGGTGTTATCACATCCTGACTCTAGGATCCATCAGGACATCCTGGTCCTTAACCAAGCCTGTCATTTGGGCTCCGAGCATGCCGTGCCTCTGCGGGAAGCATCCCGCTGCTTTTCCAAACCCAGGCAATGGGTTTATAGCTGTCTTGAAAGCACTGAGGCACCAGCTGGCCTGAAGCTGAGAGCAGAGATGCCTGGGGACAACTGCAGAGAGGCTCTTCAGCAACAGCCCCCCCACCCAAAAGAGCTCCTGGAAGGTCACACCGGGGCTTGATGGTCCTTTTCCTGGTGTACCAGAATTGACCTGATAATCAAAGCCAGCATCTTACACTAACCCGTGGCTGGACCTGCCATCAGGGCTGCAGCTACAACACGCACAGACAGACCTGGAGTTGCTCTAAACCAGCCAAGATACCAGAGCCACGATAGTACGATAGCGTCGGCTTCGTATCTGGGACCTGAAATCTGTGCCATCGCGGTGACTGGACCCGAGCGAGCCATGATCTCGCAGCTGAAAGCTGGGACAGGTTTCATCTGTGTGCTGCCATCATGCTTCGACAGGCGTGCAAACACAGCCTCCGCTCACCGTTTCCTGAGGAATCGTGCGGGATCTCTGCTTGCACTGCCAGCGCAAGATGCGGCTCTGGGGTGCTCAGGCGAGAGGGAGCAGGGAAGGGCTGAAAACCGGATGACTGCACTGTAAGGACCTGGGAGAGGCAGGGGTCCCAGCCAGGAGCCTCCCACCTTGCACTTCCAAGGGCACCAGGTGCACTCAGCACTCATGGGAGCTGCCATGTCGCACCCCTGCCCCTTTAGTGATCATTTCACACACAGGAAAACAGCCTACTACTGCTGCTAGCAAGGGAATCGCCCTCCAGCTCCAGAGGGAACTATTTGGGGTTAAAATCCCGCTGCTGAAAACAGTCGGGGGACCGTCTCATGCCAACAAACTCCAACTCAGGGAGTCAAAGCTGCAAGGTTCTTACTCAACACAAGCCTGTGATTCAGCCGCAAACAGATGCTAACTCACAAGCCAGCCCACACATGCTCAAACCCAGAGTCTGGGACATGCTAAATATTCTGACGAACCTGGAATGAGTCACCCATTAGAAGAGAGGGCTGAACGCCCAGGGAGCCCTGCATGGTTTCAGCTATCAGGGCACCTGTCTTCTGTGGGATGGGCAGAGCTGGCCTCCACTCAGGAGGATGCACAAGCCTGAAGAGCGGGCAAACAGCACGAGGCATCGGCTGGGGAAGCTTGCCCTGGGCCAGACGGCACCCTGCCAGGCTCCAGGATGGTGCAGCCAGCCCCTCCTTAGCAAGAATCAACTCGCACGTCACTCAGTTCAGGATCTGAGTCAGGCTTTGCACCTCTTTCCTCCCAGCTTGCCAAGCCAGACGGCTCTAGGAAATGCTCTGTGCTGCATACCCAACCACCGCTACATTTCTGGCATCTTTACTCAGTGACACCCTGTCTGCCAGAGAGGCCAGATGGAGAGAAGCATGACTCGGACTGGCACCCAGGGACGGCAATACAGCACTGGGTCTGGGGGTGGTGGAAAAGGCTTGTTTTCTCCTCTCTGTTGATCCAACCAGCTCTGCTAGTGTGGAAAGCAGAGGGTCTTTCTGGTGACGGAGTACCCTGGTGATGAGCACAGGCAGCACTGAGACAGCCTTTGCCATCGTCTTTGCTGCAGCTTGATCAGGGTTAATAACCATGCATCCCCTTCCACCTCATCCACCGGGCCAGATCACACTAGAGGAGTCACCAAGGGCCAAACTTTCAAATGACGCACCCAAATGTGCCTGGCTTGAGGCACAAATCCACTGATCTCTGCTGGAACTGGGAACACTTGATGCCTTGGAAAACCAGGCCCTTGGTTTGGGCACTCAAAATTAGCCCTTGGAAGATGCGGCCTCAACCGCTCCATGCCTCAGTTTCCCCATCTACATCACAGGAAGGACAACAGTCCCAACAAAGTGCGTCCGAACTGAGCAACATACTCGAGTCCAACCCCCGAGTTCAGGGTGGCATCGTTCCTACAGGATCAGGCACAGCAATGCCCTCCCAGCATCCCTCAGCTGCTATCCATAAAGCCTACCAGCCTGCCCCGGAGGCAGCAGCTACCCTTCCCCATGTCACACAGAGGGGAAACTGAGGCAGAGGCTGTCATGAGATGCACAGGAAGCAGAGGACACGTAGGCAGGATAAGAGAGCTCCTGGGTCCCAGTCCTAGGCCTGAACCATGGATCCCCCCATCTCTCTGGGGGTGTCAGAAGCACGCCCATGCCGGGACCCAAGTGCACGCCCAAGGGCCAAAGAAAGGTTTTTTGGGGGCCCTACCCTCCGAAGGCCCAAACCGATCACCATCCAGATTCACTGACGACGACGCAGCTTGGGGTGGCGTCCAAAGTGCTCCTCCAGCTCTTCCAATGACAAGGACCAGCTCTGCCCTTCCCTTTCCGTGCCAGCCCTGCACTCTCGCCGGCCACTTGCCTTACGGGCTCGGCCACTTCCAAGGGAGCGGAGACCTGCTCCGTGGGCTGATGGAGGGGGTGACGGGGACTCAGCAGGCCCCTCCGACACCAGCCGTGCCAATGCGCCAGTTTTCGTGCCACCTGGCACCTCCTGCTACATGCCATCAAGCCTACATCTACTGCCCCACCGCCCCTACATCTACTGGCATCAAACTGGCTTAGCAGGAGGCACATGATCCAAGGGGGAAGAAGCCAGAGCAGCAATGACGCTAGGAACGGCCACGCCAGAGGAGCAGATGCTCGTGGCAAATAGGATACAAACACCACAGGGGGGTGAACTCTTTGGGCCCGGCCCGAATGCTGCTGTGCTCCCCAAACATGCATCGCTCTGCCTGGACCTCAGGCCACTCTTCCAGCTTCATGCGAGGCTCCAAAAGGGGATGAGACCTGGCTGCAAACACGGAGCACCCAACTGCCCCTGCCCATCGCCTCAAGCAGGTACAAGCCCCATCCAGGCCAGATGAGCCGTAAGGAGCTGACCAGACCCCGGGCATAAGTACGCGGGTGTCTGACAGCGTGGGGTAGATTTGGGGCAGGATGCGCAGCACCCACACACTGCAAAGAGCACCGCTGTGGGGGTGGAGGAGACGGGCAGCTGAGTCGGCACTTGTCACGCTTGGTGCCTCAGCACTTCCAGAGCAGAGGAGACAGGAAAAGCAGTATCATCCCCGCCGCCCCTCTCCCCTTGAAACAGCAAGGACAATTCAAGGGAATAATGCGCAGCCCGTACACCCGCCAGCCCCAGAAAAGGAGAGAGGGAGCCCCCCAAGGTCACAGAGGAAATATGCCCTGCTTGCCCATGCTTCGGCCAGCAGCTTGGCGCTGGGTGTGGAAGAAAGCCCCCAACCACGAGTCAAGCATCTAATCCTTGGACCGCTCAAGACACAGTAAAAAGATTAAATGTTGTTGATAATCCTCTGCTTTCCTCCTGCATTGCTTTCATCCAGAGGGATCCCACCGGGCTCGCAGCCACCTGGGCCCGGCACCTGCTGGGACCACGCTTTCCAGCATGGCTCGGGGCTGGGTTTGCAGCAGGGGCGCTACCTGGGCAGTCGGAAACCGCCCGTTGAGGTTTCTCCCAGGGCTTCGCCGTCGCCCCCGCAGCCCTCCAGCTCCTCCTAGGGAGAGTTTGTTGTGGCCCCAAATTTTGGAGCGGGGGCCTGTGGAACGGGCCAAACGCATTAAGAGTGAAGGGCCAAGGGTGCCAGCTCACAGGACTGCCCCAGAGGCTTGGCGAGCACGTAGGGCAGCTCGGCTCAATGTGTCCGCCAGCCCTGAGCTGTAGGGAGCACGGAGACCTCCAGCCGCTTTGGTTCCCCGGGGCCACAGGCACAGACCAGCTTCCCCCCTACAAAGCTCTGGATAACAGAGACGGCAGAGCCAGGCTGGCGAGCAGCTTGGCCCCCTCCCAGGGCTGAGGAACAGGGCCAGGGGAGAAAGGGGCATCTCTGCCGCGCACACGCCGCGGATCCCCCCGGAGTGGCACGAGATGCTGACGCACTTGGCCTCGCGCTCAGGCTCTCCAAGGGGGGAATCCCTGCGCTGGGCAGAGACGCACGTGCGGCCAGCCCGCCGGACACAGGGCACCTTGGCCAGCCCCTCCGCCTGCACCCCAGGGAGCTTGGGGGCTCCAGGCAAACCTCCTGCCAGCGCCTTTGGGAAGTGGGGGGGAGAACAGCCTGCAGCATGCCTTCTGCAAACAGGCACAGCCAGCCTCTCCCACCGCGGAGCCCAGACACCCCCGTGCCTTGCAGGGAAGCCAAGGGCACGGAGCCCCCAACCCCAACCCCAGGGATCTGCCCAGCAGCAGTCGATGCAAGCCCAGGACCCTCCACTTCGCCTCCCCAGCTGGGGGCGAGGCCACCCCCGGGCCGGGGCTCGAACCCGCGGTCTCCGCCGGCGCCTACCGTACATCGCGGCTCCGCTCCGCTCCGCTCCGGGCAGGGCAGGGCAGCCTGGTCCGGCGGGGAAGAGGAGGAGGAGGAGGAGGAGAAGGAGGAGGCAGCTCGGGTCCGCCCACCCAGCCCGGCCGCACAAAGGAGCCTCCCCCGCGGCAGCCCCGCGCTGTCCTGCGCCGAGGGGCAAGCCCGGGACAGCCTGGCCCCGCAGGACCCCATCCCTCCCCACTGCTTTCCCTTGCCCCATCCCTAGCCCCGAAAGTCAGCTTTCTCCGGGCTCCATCCTCGCCCCTTACTGCCCCAAGGCCCGTGCACCTGCCCCCGTTGCTCTCGCGGTCCCCGGGTCTCAACCGGTCGCCGCGCGGCGTGCTAACCGAGACGGGCTCGTGACGGGCCCTTGCTTGGCCCCCAAAATCCCAGCCACGAACCCAGCTCCGGGAGCAGGGATGAGTTGTGTCCAGCTCCCTTCTCAGCCCAGCTGGGAGCCTCGGCCGGCCTTTCCCAGTGCTCCCAGCTTGGCTGCTTCACTGGTCTCATTGAGACGCCAGCCCTGAGCTCCTAGGGTCAGCGGGGCACCCACGCACAGCAAATGCCCCCTCGGAGGAGTGGGTCCTTGGACTAAGCGACTCTTGAGTCTCTCCTCCATCGTCCTGCCCCATCTCTGAAGCCCTCGAGAGAGCTCGGTCTCACTTAATCAGAGCTTTTGCACGCAAATGGTGGATCGCTTTATCCTGTCACCTCGCCACTAAGGTGCCCACTGCGGTCTGGATGTAGCCCAGTCTCCCTCGCCTTATACAGACGGGGGAAACCTGCACCAGTACGAGCCACTTTATAGCTAGCTAACGGTGGCCATGCTGGAGCGTGGGCTGCTATAACTAGACCAGGAAAGACAGTCGCTCTTAAACCACAATGTTGAAACCAGACTGATTTCCCCCAGGCTTAGCCCCCAGCCATCTCCATCATTCCCAGTAGAGGTGCTGGGAACGAAGCCCTTGTGAAAATCCAGCCGCCATCTTCCTCCCCTTTTGCTGGCAACAACCTTTCTAGGATTTGAGCGGGGGAAAAAAATATCCTCCAGTGTGGCCAAGAGATACAGTCCCCCCCGCTCCTCCAACACACGGCCTCCTGTGTTTCGCCTGCAGCTGAATTCGTATGCACACACACATATCCCCAGTCTCCAGAAAAACCCACAGCAGCCGCAGCTCGGATGTATGGACTCGCTGAGCCTGCCAAGAAATCTGTTCAGCCTCATCACTCGTGACGTCCGCAGCAGCCCCGCTCCTGGGAATCAGGTTGGTTCGCGAGCTGCAGCAACGGCGCGGCCGGCAGAAGATATCGCATTTTTGGGGGGGCCTCGGCAGTGACTGCTTTTCATGGCCCATCTGAACGAGAGCAGCACGCACGTCAGTGCTCGGGTGACAGGAGGGGCCAACATCAAGTGGAAAAAAAAAAAAGGAGGGGAAGGGGTTATAAAAATGCAAATCAATCCAGGCTGGCTCGATTTGGGGAGTGATTTCTGGAAGGCCTGGAGGGGACTGACACTCTCCAGTCCTTGAAAAGGGGCACGCACGTGCTCACAGTTGCCACGATGCCTCCATCCTGCCCAGTGGGTTTTACCAATAGGGACATGAGATCCTTCCCGGGTCTCAGCTGGGGTCAGGTGGCAGATCCCAGGTGCCCCGTGCATGGATCTCATAACGAGACCCCGGGCCCTTCCCCAGGCCAGCGGGGATCACCTGAGCTGGCAGCTGCACCCCAGTAGCTCCTTTCCTGTGGCCAGGGCCAATCGTTCGAGACCCCCATCTGCTCCCCAGCAAGAGGGAAAAACAAGGCTGGCAAGGCAGGGAGGACCCCCATGAGCCTCACCCATGAGCAGGCAGCCAGGGCCATCCTATGTATTTATAGGATAAGTTTCTATTGCATTCGGGCCTCGGCCCCACTCCTTATTTATCCATCGTTTTCCTAGATGGAAAGCTCTTTGGATCAGGGACTCTGCATGTCTGCGCAGCGCCTAGCACAGTCCTCCATGATGTTAATGCAGGTCTCTGGGCACTGGGTAATAGAAATATTAGAGAAATCATCTAGCACTGAGTTCCTGTCAGGAGGGTCTGCTTAAGGAGTCTGCAGAAAAGGACCTGGGGGTGACAGGAGACAAAAAGCTGGACAGGAGCCAGCAGTGTGCCCTGGGTGCCAAGAAGGGTAACGGCATCCTGAGCTGCATTGGGAGGAGCGGTGCCAGCAGATCGAGGGGCGTGATTGCTCCCCTTTATTCAGCACTGGGGAGGCCACATCTGGAGTCCTGTGTCCAGTTGTGCCCCCACCCCACCCCCCACTACAGAAAGGATGTGGACACGTTGGAGAGAGTCCAGTGATGGGTAACGGAAATGGTTGTGCACTCCAGCTGGGGGACAGGACTTGCGAGAAGAGGCTGAGGGAAATGGGCTGATTTAATCTGCAGAAGAGAAGCCCGAGGGGGATTGAATAGCAGCCTTCACCTCCCTGCCGGGGGGCTGCAAAGAGGATGGAGCTGGGCTGGTCTCAGTGGGGGCAGATGATGAACAAGGAGCAATGGGCTCAAGCTGCAGCACGGAAAGTTGAAGTTGGAGATTAGGAAAAACTTTCTCACTAGTAGGGTGGTGAAGCACTCCCCAGAGAGGCGGTGGAGTCTCCATCCTTGGAGGTTTTTTAAAACCCAGGTAGACCAAGCCTTGGCTGGGATGGTGCAGTTGGGGCTGGTCCTGCTTGGAGCAGGGGGTCAGACTAGATGTGACCTCCTGAGGTCCCTTCAACCCTCATTTCTATGATTCTCTGATTAAACGACTTGACCAAGGCCACACAGAAAGCCTTTGGCAGAGGGAAGTACTGAGCCATTTTTTGTTGACTGGTCCGCTGTCACAGATGCCATTA
>NW_005843154.1:305063-312684 GCF_000455745.1 Alligator sinensis | reverse complement strand
AATGACCACAAGCTAGCAGAGAGCAGATTTCCCTATATATGCTCAGGCAGAAAAAGGTTTTACCAAATGGGCCACTATCTTATCCCTTCCCAGGCTGATGTGTAGTGGGGGACGGGAAGGGTGAAGCTTTAGTTGTCAATTTGATTCGGAGAAGATTCGGCCTGATTCGGATGCTGAATCATCAAATCCGAATTGAATCGAGAGACCCATAGAAACCTCCAAATTTATTTGGAAAAGATTTGGAAAAAGATTAGGAGATTCAGTGATTTGGAAGGCGGTCTTGCAGGGAAACAGAAACTGAGACGAGGGAGTGGGGGCGGGAGGGAAGATGAGGACTGACATCTGTAGCTAGCCAGTGACTGTGATCTTTCCCTGAGTTCCCTTCCAGTCACAGTGCTCTGGGGAAGGGATGTAGAAACAACATACTTCACTTCATCCACCTCCTAGATGCAAAACCTCATAGACTCAATATAGACATTGGATTTGTGACACACTATAACCTGCCCGACATCTGACTCCCCAGGTACCTCTCCACTTTTACCTGCTACATCCCCCTTCCCCTCCCTCAACCTCTCTCTCACCCCCTGACACCTCAATTTACATTTTCACTGACTGCCTTTCTTGCATGTAGACCAGCTTCTGGCTTCTTTACTATTCATTCCATCCAGGAAGAGCACACGCACCACCTGCAGATGCTTCCTCAGCCTGACGAAGGGTTTTTTAAACCCAAAAGCTTGCTAAGATATATTTCTCCAACTACTCTCCAACTAGTTGGTCTAATAAAAGATATGAGATTGACCCAAAGCACCTTGTCTGCCATGTCCTTAGACCAACATGGCTACAACCTACACCCCTTAACACACACACACACGACATGAGTTTTGCTTTGAACAGTTTGAGGTGCAGTTCCACAAAAACCCTGCACCTGTCTCCTTGAAACTTGGTAGTTCTCATGCCCTCAGAAGGGGCTACCATTCCTGATGCTTTTATCCTGCTCTGCCATAACACTCACACATGACACAAGTTTTTCTTGGAACAGTTTGAGGTGCAGTTTCCCAGAACCCCCTGCACATATCTCCTTGAAACTTGGCAAGCAGCATGGCCTCATAAGGGACTACCATGCCTGCTGTTTTCATCCCACTGTGCCTTAACACACGTACAAAGTCACACGTCATGAATTTTGCTTTGAATAGTTTGAGGTACAATTTCCTGGAAACCTCTGCATCTACCTCCTTGAAACTTGGCAGACTTCATGCCCAGAGAAGAGCCTACCATCCCTGCTCTTTTCATTCAAATCTGACAAAAAATGACAAAGTTATAGGTATTTCAGTGATTCCCCGTTATAGTCTATGGACGAATCACTGAATCTTTCTGAATCAGCACCGAATCTTCTGAAAGCAATTCAGCCGAATCGAGTTGGGACCGTGATCCAAATCTTTGAATTGAATCACTGTCCTCCAAATTGGCTGAATCCAAATCGAATAATACCCTATTCGCACAGGCCTATGGGGTGGGTGTGTCCCAGAAGCAGGATGTGAACCACCTGTAGCAAAGGCTTTCTATAGTTACGGGTTACTAATATCTGAGTCTCTTTTTCTTCTGCCATCCCCTTGCCAATCTAATAAAGAGTGTT
The DNA here is from genome assembly GCF_000455745.1 of Alligator sinensis. Lineage (NCBI taxonomy): Eukaryota > Metazoa > Chordata > Crocodylia > Alligatoridae > Alligator > Alligator sinensis. The sequence goes on along the minus strand of NW_005843154.1, from coordinate 311,051 downwards.
GTCCTTTACCTCAAACTGTAGTTTCTGATCCATCAGCCCTGGCCACAGGACCTCCCCATTCCAGTTGACCATGTTAGGCTCATAAACGTTTCAAGAAGCAAATTCCTGCCACTGGTCAGCACAGAATTGTCCTTGTCTGACCAGTCACTGCATATCCAGCAGCTTGTCTTCATCCTCCCGTAAAGTCTCTTCTTCTTCATCTTGTCCTATCAGTCCATCGTTCAGCCTGCTAAAGTCCCATGGGCTTCTCAGCACCTCCAGTTCCGAGGCTACTTCTCACAGCACCTCCTTAATATGAGGCCAGTCACCGCCTAGTATCATGGCATTTAGTAAAATCATGGATAATCCCACTGGCAGGCATTTTCCCAAGTATCATTAAAGGGACTTTCTGCTACTGTATGTTCTGGCATGCCCATGCAGACATATCACCATTATTGCCCCACTTGGTTTCCTCATGCTGGCTGGGACTAGTGAGGTTTGCACCATGGTGTGGGTGCAACTAGTGTCTACCACAGCACAAAGCCTTAGATCTCCTAGTTTTACTTCCACAGTAGGCTTTACTAGATTTTGGTGCACTTTCCTACTATAACTACAGTCCATCTTCTCTGGGATGTTGATATCCTCTTTGCCATCTTGATTAACATACAGTGTCTCTTTCATGGACAAGTTTCCCTTTTTTCCTGGGATCAGTGGTTTGCTCTGTGGCCACTTTCCCCACAATTATAACATTTATCATGCCTCTCAATGCCACCCCTTCTTCCTTCTCTTATTCTGCCAGGTCCTCCAGCTATTTCTCTACCTATGAGTGAATAGGGCTTTATCCCTTGTCTCACCATGCACTTTTCTCCATTTTAGCATGGGCCTCTGCTGTTTTCAGGGCCTCCAACCCAGACTGCTGTTGGTGTTGGCACACCCATTGTTGGGTTCCTTCATCTAAGTTCCCAATAAACTGTTTCAGCACTATCAGGCCTAGTATTTCTTCCGAGTTACATTTTTCAGGATCCAGGCACTTTCTTGCCAGGTGCTGTAGTAACTGTAAGACTTAGGGTTGTTTCTCTTCTAGCATCTTTCTCTCCCTAAATCTCAACCTATAATTCTCCATGCCAGTACAGAATTGCTGTTTTCATGTTCCGGTAGTCCCTGGCTTCTTGCTGAGACAGAGCCCTATAAGTTTCCTGGGCTTTACCCATCAGCTGGTAGGTCAATTTGGCTCTGTCCTTCCCAACCACTGTTGCCATCCTTTCAAAAGCCTCATGGTACACTCCTGTGTCTTCCCTGTCCACCATCCAGGGTATGCAGAATTCCTCTGTCCTTCCTCCTAGAGCCCTAGACACCTTTCCCATCTTCTCATTCAAGGCTAGGTGACAGGCAAACAGCAACCTGTGGGCCTCATTCTCTTCCACACTACATTTCAGCAACAGCTCTACCTGCTGCTGATGCCCCTGCAGGATTTGTGGCCTTACTTCTTGCATTTGCTGCCAGGTATCCATGGTCCCTGAAGCAGTCAGAGTTCCCTCTATCTGGTTTGGATTACAGAATTCTTGGTTGATGCACCAAATGTGGGTGCATCAGGGGTTGAATCCCAGGACTGGGTACTCCTCTGACCTAAATTGGCCCACAGGTGACTATCACCTCTTGCCTTCTGTTCCTGCCATAACTTGTTGTTAAAGCTTAATAACACAACAGGATGTGATTCACCTTCATGCTGTATATTCAAGAAAAGAAAAGGCTTGTCCAGCTCTACAGCAGAATTTAGGACCTGCTTCTGTAAAGGCCATTTGTGTTTGCCTGGTTCAGTTGTTCCACGTGTTTGAAGCACGGTGCCATTGGGTGGGAGCTCCACCACCCCTACGTTCTTTCCACATTCACCGTTGTTAACAAAAATATAAAGTAACAGGAAATACAGGAGCCATTTGCTCCTCTCACCTGCAGCTGGAACCATTGCAGGTGGGAGTCTTCACTCCTCTCTCTTCCTCGTTCCAGTAGGTAACAGCTGCCTTTAATTATCTGGCAAGTGCTCGGAGTGACCAATCCCCTGGCACGTCTGCCTGCTGTCACTCAGCTGCACCCTAAGATAAGTTCCTCCAGACAGAGTTTCCCAGAACATCTCCAGCTGCAGTGGGGGTGGTGGGGTTGTGATTTCAGCACTGATGGCAGGGCATGGGGCTGCAGCCCCACTCCACCCAAGGCCCAGCTGCCGGGGGGGTGGTGGCAGCAGCACTGTCATCACTTATGCATTGCGTTCTTCAGGATTTATTCCAGGCTGGGTTTTCTCCCCAGTCCAGTGAGCAGAATTCTTTCAGTTATGCAGTCTTTCACTTCTTTCCTCTACCACGTTTCCCATTATCATCCAACAGTGAGAAATGGATGGGGCTGAGAGAGGGGTACTGAGCCTAGCTCCTTTCTGTTGCCCTGCTACAGGTTTCCTTCCAGCTCCCGGAGCGCATTTCCTAATAGTGAGAGGCAGAAGCACTCCGTCTAACTCCGACTGAACCAGCTGTCATCAATGCATCATGGTGAGTTCCTCATGCCCTTTGATTTGGCTTGTCTGAAAGCCCTCTAAGCTCAGGGTCCATGTCCCTCAGGTGGTCTCCAGCTGGAGGAGCAGAGATTAGGAAGTGACCCTCTCTTGGGAGGGCCTATGCCTCTGAGAGGCATTGGCACGTCTCCCTGGACTGCATTGCTCTCTGCTCTGTATTTGTCTACAGAGGTTCCTACAAGGAAAAACAGAGGAGTTGTCTGCCCTTTCATGTCTGCTGTTGCTCTCTCCATGGGTTTGTGCATGCACAGGATCTTGTGGAGGATATGGGAAGGTAGAAAGTAATCAGGGTGTGGGAGAAGGGGAAATGCTGGCATACAACAGGAATCCAAAGCTGGGTCTGCCCTGGTGAGCTTGGGGCGTAAGGTTTCTCCAGCTGGAAACAGCTTTGCTGCAGGATGAAAATATGCTTGCTCTCCTGGTCTCAGCCAGGCTGGGGCCAGGGACAAGGCTGGGCCAAGCCAGGTGGCAAGCGAGCCAGCTCCTTCCTGCTGGCTGCTACCTCCTCGAGCCGCTGCCACCTCAGGGGCTCTGATCCCCTCATACCGTGTCCCATCCATGGGCTGTGGAGGGGGTGGGCAGGCAACGGCTTCCCCCCCCCCCCCCCCTCCCACCACAGTGCCAAACAAAGTGTGGTGCCAAGCCAGGCAGAGCAGGCTGAACAGGGCACAAAGATGTGGCTGGGGAGGTGGCTGGTACTGATGTCGCCACCTCATGGAGTCAGGGGAGGGGAAAGCTATTCTCCTCTGCTCTGCCACTGCTCCCCCAGCCAGCTATGCTGCTCCTGTCTCTTTAAATCACCCCCTCCTCTGTCCTACACTCTTAGCAGCCATCTTGTTAAAGTGAAACATGCAGCAACTAACCCCATTGGGCATTTCTTTGCAAATTGCATTGTTCATCACTTAATTTTGTGATTTTCACAAAAAAATGTAAAGTTGCTATTTAAATCGGGCCCTACTTACAGACACTTCAAGAAGTGGAAAAAGGCTGTAAAACTGTGGAGGAAAGCAAAGTTATCAGCTGTAGTTGTGTTTGCAAAAGAATTTGTCCCATCCATTAAAACATGCTACCTCAAAAGTCTTGCTTCTCAAAATAATGGTGCTCTAGTGACAGCTGGCAAGAAGGCAGGTTGAGGTGTACCTCGTAGACCAGGGGTGGCTGACCTGTGGTTGAGGTGCCACAAGCAGCATGTGTGTGTGGCATATGGCAGATTGCAGAGTGGGGGACAGGCAGCATGAAAATAGATGGGGCAGGGAGCAGAAAGCAGAGCCTCCAATCAGGCAGGAAGCAGAAGGCAGAAGGCATCCCCTTTCACCCACACAGCAATGTAATTCTCTTATATTTTCACTGGGGAAGTACAGGCTGTTTCAGCCTGCAGAGGCACTTGTCTTCCTTGTTTATATCAACGTTCAGCCTTTAAGAGCCCTGCCACACATTTGAATTAAAACTGGCTAGAAACCAGCACTAAGGCTTTTCCACATTTTCAAGCACAATCTTTGTAATTGGTTGGCCATTTTTATGGTGGGATAATTACCATCTTGCTTGTATCTTTTCATCCAGTGTTTGGGACCTCAGAAGAAACCATGGAAGCTGAGCATTGAGAGCCTGAGGAAAGTTCAAGCCCAGCTGGAGTCCAAGAGGCTGATGACTCCAATGTTAAGGAGATGCTTTGAGCTGGCCCTAAAGCAATTCCCTCAGGAGCCCCAGTGTGTGCAGGACAATGCCCAGGTGGTCATTGCAAGCCAGATGATGGAGCTGGAGTTTGTCTCTGGAGAAGGGGAGTGTAAGATCAAGGTTTCCGCTGCTGAAGGCTGTCCCCAGTACAAAGTGAGGGAACCCACAAAATCCATGTACCTGGCCAGGCTCCTCCACCAGCCTCAACTGCTGACTACTGAAAACCTTAAGAACATCAAGAAAACACTGGAGACCTGGGGTTCTCTGAGCGAGGAGATGGAGCTGTGTTTCGAGGAGGTCCTCAAGGAGTTCCCTCAAGAACCCCTGTGTGTGAGGAGCAATGCTCATCTGGTGATCCACTGTGATGGGATGGAGCTGAGATTTGTTTCAGGAGAAAGGGAATGTGAGATTACTGTGTGCGGTAGTGAACCCCGATACAAAGTCAAGGAACTCACGGCAGAAGTGTTCCTGGAAAGGTTGCTATCCCGGCCCCAAAGGCTGAGCATGGACAACCTCCAGAGAATCCGCAAAGGGCTGGCATCCTGGACAGAGATAAGCACAGAGCTGAGAGCCTGTTTCAACCTCTTTCTGGAGAAGTTTCCCAATGAGCCAGCATGCATCCAAGAAATCCCCACCATGAACATGAAGTGGGATGGAACAAGGCTGCAATTCCTCGAGGGAGATCTCACAGTCACTGTCACATGGCTGAATGATAAAGCTACCTACAAAGTTCAAGTAAAGACCTGGGCGATATATCAAGAGATGCTCAAGTTTAGTGAACAACCCCTAAGTAAGGAGAACCTCCTGATGGTGCGCCAGGAGGTGAGGAATCTGCAAGGAGTGCCTGACAAGGTTGAGGATGTTTTCAACATGGCCATAGAGAAGTTCTTCGCTGAGCAGGAGGTCCTACAGAATAATGCAAAGCTGGTCATGAAGTGTGATGTTGGGGAGATCGTCTTTGTCTCTGGGAAAGGAGAGAACATAGTGGACGTGTACCTCAACGATGGCAAGGTTTACTACAAAAATCTGCAGGAGACAACAGTAGTGAAACTCTATAAGAAATTAATGGACATAATCTCAAGTTTGAAGGAGTCATTAATTAATATGGTCAAACACTTTCCTGAGTTCTTTAAATTGCTTCCACTAATTGGAAAATATATGTAACAAAAGCCAACAGCAAGTCAGTAAGGTGGTTCCAAAGCAATGAAGAGACCAATCCAGAGTATGGCTCCCAGCTCCCCCTCCCCAAACTTGAACCCACTAATCCCCACAGTCCTTCCAGAGGTAGGAGAGAACCCAGATGTCCTGGTTCCTCAGGCCTCCTGATCTCATACCTGAGATCCCACAGTCCTCCCACAGTGGGGAGAGAACCCAGGAGTCCTACCTAGTGGCCACTTCTGCTGTCACCACTTCCCCCAGCTCTCTCTCTCTCTCTCTCTCTCACACACCCCCTTGCTGGGCCTGCTGCGATCCTGGCTGCACAGGGCATGTGAGTGTGTGTGCCACTCCGCCCTGCCACAGCAGCCTGCGGCCAGGCTTCCCTGGGTCTGTACCTGCTGCCCTGCACTTGGTGGTGCTGAGCCCCATTACCCCGCCACCTCTGCCCCCTTCTGCCCCCAAGGCTCAGAGGCAGCTGAAGAGCAGGAGCTTTTTTTTGGATCACCAATTCTGATTCAGGTGTTAACAACCCTTTCTCCCTTGGAAGGGTCTTGATCTTCCACTATTCAGGCTATCCTTTCTTCTGCAATGTTGCTGTCTGTTGGGCCTTCCTGGTG
>NW_005843154.1:303057-305032 GCF_000455745.1 Alligator sinensis | reverse complement strand
TCCTTCTGTTTCACAGCCCTGCAAAGCTTTTTTAGCTCTAGCTAAAAACCTTGACTCAGATGTGATCCTATGAACTTGGGGGTCGATAAAAATGACTGATAGTGAAGTATTGGAGGCACTGACAAGAAACTCAAGAAAGCTAGATACTGTTTTACAAATCTGAACAAGAGTTGCACATTTAACTATAATGACTACAGGATTAATTAAATGTTATCTTTGCACTATTTTTGCCTAGTTTTTTGCACTATTCTTTAACTTAGGTATATGAATGAAACTTTTTTTTTTACTATTCTGACTATTTTTTGCCTAGTTTCTGAGTTGTTAAAATATTTATCAAGTGTATAATTTAGCAAATCGGTGCACATTCCAATAAAACATACTTTCTTTTGCTTAGATATACAACTAATATAGTGCTTTGCATAGTAGTAAAGCTTCTAGTTTCTTTTTAACTGGAGAAAAATATGTGTTATATTATATGTGATGATGCACCATGCCATCAGCACCCCACTTCTCAAAAACCTCGATCCACACATGGACATATCATTTCATCTCACTTCTTCTCCATATAATATGGGACCACTGGTGTTCTACCCAGGTAGTGCTAATGGGGTCAGCTGACTTTCTGAGGTAGTAGGTTGATTCCTACTAATCTCTCTCCACTCCACAGGTGTGAACAACCCTCTCTCCTTTTTAACAGTCTTCCACTATTCAAACCATCCTTTCTTTTACAATGCTGCTGTTGTTAGCCCTCTTGGTAACATCCCTCTTCTATTTCACAGCCCTGCAGACTCTTTTTAGCACAAGCTCAAAACCTTAACTCAAGTGTGGTCTATGGTGGGCCAGTAGGGGGTGCTCAGACACTGAGCCACCCACCTCACTGCGCCCAACCAAAAACCAAGCTCCAAGTGCCTCCCCTGGGTGCCTCACATGTGGCCAACCCCCTTCCTGAAGCGCACCTGCAAGCCTGGGGTAACTGCTGCCACCACCCGGGATCTGGTCTTTAGTCAGGCCATGTGCCTGCCAGGGTACACAGGCCTTGTAGACCTTGAGGGTGCTTGACCCACTGAGAGAACTTGGGGTTCTTCCTTTAGCCTGAAACACAGAAAGTAGCCTCCCTTAGTCAGCCAAGCAAAGGGAGCATAGAGGCATGCGCCATCCCTCTCAAGCATGTACCACCAAGCTTGCTATAGTGAGAGCTTTATTGTTTAAAGAGGGCAGACTTGGGGAAGGGTACAGGTTTGAAAAGTATCAAAAGAATTTCATAGATTTCATAGATTTCATAGACATTAGGGCTGGAAGGGACCTCGGAAGATCATCGAGCCCCCTGCCCAAAGGGCAGGAAGTCAGCTGGGGTCATAGGATCCCAGCAAGATAAGCATCCAACTTCATTTGAAGGTGTTCAATGTAGGCGCTTGAACCACCTCCGGTGGCAGGCTGTTCCAGACCTTGGGGGCTCGGACAGGAAAGAAATTCTTCCTTATGTCCAGCCTGAAACGGTCTTGTAGTAGTTTATGACCATTCGACCTAGTCGTCATCCCTTGGGGCGCTCTGGTGAACAAATGTTCCCCCAGATACTGGTGTCACCCCTGATAAACTTGTAGGTGGCCATCAGATCACCCCTGAGCCTGCGCTTTTCCAGGCTAAAGAGCCCCAGGGCTCTCAGCCTGTCATCGTAGGGTCTGCTTCCCTGACCTCTGATCATGCGCGTGGCTCTTCTCTGGACTCTCTCAAGCTTCTCCACATCCTTTTTGAAGTCCTCCAGCTGCAGCCTCACCAAGGCCGAGTACAGGGGGAGAATGACGTCCCGGGATTTGCTTGAGAAGCATCTATGGATGCAAGCCAGCGTTTTGGTCGCATTACTAGCTGCAGCATCGCACTGCAGGCTCATGTTCATCTTGTGCTCAATGATGACCCCCAAGTCTCTTTCTTCCTTAGTGCTAGCCAACATAGCACTGCCGAGCCTGTAAGGATGCTG
>NW_005843154.1:295074-302201 GCF_000455745.1 Alligator sinensis | reverse complement strand
TCAGCAGGGGTCCAATGTTGCCCCTGCTTTTCCTCCGGCTCCCCACATATCTGAAAAAGGACTTTTTATTGTCCTTGATGCTCAAAGCTAGTTGGAGTTCAGTTGCAGCCTTGGCTTTCCTGGTATGCTCCCTGCAGGACCGGACCAGTGCAGAATAATCCTCCTTAGAGGTGACTCCCATCCTCCATCCTTTGTAGGCCTTTCTTTTTGGCCTCAGGAGATCTGCTAGGTCCCTGGAGAGCCAGGGGGGCTGCTGTGCCCTCTTGCTGCCTTTCCTCCGAGACGGAATAGACTTAGTTTGTGCATTGAGGATCGCTCCCTTGAGGACAAGCCTTCTGTAGTATCCAGCCAGACCAAGGAAGGCTCTGCTCTGCTTTTTCTTTTGTGGGGTTGGCCAGATCTTCTCCCTCAGGGGAGCAATCTTGCCCCCACCCACAAGGTGTCCTAAATACACCAGATCAGGTGATGCTAACTGGCACGTCTTTGCTTTCACTGTAAGTCCAGCTTGCTTTATTTTGTCTAACACAGTGATTAAATGAATCAGGTGTGATTCCAAGTCTTGACTGAAGATGGCGATGTCGTTGATGTACTCCACTGCAAACTGCTCACATCCACGCAGCAAATTATTAATCAGTCTTTGAAAAGAAGCGAGAGAATTGTGCATACCAAAAGGTAAAATGGCAAACTCATACAGTCCCAAAGGCATGGTAAAAGCAGACTTGGCTATAGCGTCCAGATCCAGTGCCATCTTCCAGAACCCCTTGGATAGATCGAGAGTGGAGAGGAACTTGGTTCAGCCCAGGGTATAGAGCAGAGAGTCCATCCTGAGCACAGGGTAAGCGTTGGGGGTGGTAATAGCATTCAGCTCCCAGTTGTCTACACAGAACCTGATGGTCCCATCCTGCTTCCAGACGAGTACCACGGGACTAGCCCATGGACCTGTGGAAGGCTTTATTACCCCCAGCCTTAGCATGTCAGCGAGCTCACGTTCTTTTTCCTGCAGCACTTACCTGTTGACTAGGTAAGGGATGGTATGGACAGGGCGATGGCTGCGCAAGTCTAGAGTGTGCATTGCCAGGTTTGTTTTACTGGTTGTTGTAGAGCACTGTCTCAAAGTCTCTGAGAGCTGTGTGCAGCTTGTCTTTGTCTGAGGTGGACAGTTAATCAGGCAGGCAAAGCTCCTCGATTCCTGCCTCTCCTCCCTCGTCGTCACACAGGATTGGCTCCTCCAGGTCCTCAGGTGATTCCTAAACCAAGGAAATCTACAGCACAGCATCATTCTTGTCATAGTAGGGTTTAAGCATGCTCACATGTACCACCTTAGGTCTTTTGGCAACCTTCCCATGCTTCTTGCAGCTTTTCTGTCTTTAGAGGCAGGAAAACCATGACCTTATCTCCTGGTTCAAAGGTACGCAAGTGAGCCCCTTTATTGTACCAGACACTCTGCTTCTCCTGTGCCTGGGCCAGGGAGTCTCGCGCCACCTTCATCATATCAGTTATCTTCTGGCAAAAGCCCAGGACATACTCCACCGCAGATGTTTTAGAGGCGGGGATTTTCCCTTCCTACTCTGCTGTCACCAGGTCAAGAGGGCCCCTGACTCGCCTCCCGAACATCAGCTTGAATGGCGAGAACCCGGTGGACTCCTGGGGCACCTCTCAGTAGGTGAAGAGCAAGTGTGGAAGTTTCTTGTCCCAGTCATTGGGGTTAGAGTCTGCATATGCCTTCAGCATACCCTTTCAAGATCCCATTGCACGTCTCCACCAGCCCATTTGTTTGAGGACAATAGGCTGTGGTCTTGAGGTGTGTAACCCCACAGTACTCCCACAGGCACTTCATTACTTTAGCCAGGAAGTTCCCACTCCTGACAGTCAGCATTTCAGAGGGGAAGCCCATCTGGAAGATCTCTGTCACGGCCTCAGAGACTACGAATGCCTCTGTGGAGGCCAAGGCAATTGCCTCCGGGTGCTGCGTTGTAAAATCCACAAGAGTCAGGATATATTTCTTTCCTCTGTGTGTCTTATGCCTCAGGGGGCCTACAATATCTATTCCCACTCTTTGGAAAGCTTCATTAATGGTAGGGAGGGACTGTAGGGGAGTCTGTTTTTTGTCCCCACTCCGGCCCGTCTGCTGGCTTGTCTCACAGGATTTTCAATAGTCCATCACATCCTGGGCTAGCCTGGACCACTAGAAGTTGGCCAACAGCCGCTGGCAAGTCCAGCCCTTACCCATGCGACCAGCACAAGGTAAATCATGAGCTATGAACTTACGAGGTACCACGAGCTTGCAATAAGGCTCCCAGGACTTGTTATGGTTCTTAGGTGCCCATAACCAATAAAGGAGTCCCTTATCCCAGATCACCTGTTCCCTCTTGTTCAAGGTGCACTCTGGCTCTTGCTCCTGGGCTATCTTTCAGAGCTCCTCCAAGCTGGGATCCACTAGAGCCTCCTGCTTGAACTCCCCGGCCAGCCAGGCAACCAGCAGGGAGCTCCAGCGCTCCGGCAACCGGTGCATCCTCCCCCGCAGGGATCTGCTTTAACTGGTCCCTGGAAGGGTCCGCTCCCTCTGCCACTGACTGACCAGGCTCTTCCTCAGGGCTGTCACTTAACCTAACCCCGGAGTTGCCGGTTTCACAGCCAGGAGGAGTCTTTTCCTTCTTCCCCTCTGGCTCCACAGCCAATGAGGTTACCTAGCCCTGGGAGGTTTCCCCACCTCCCGCCTTCGCCTTCCTGCTCTGTGGGTGAGTCACCACATCAATGAGGTAGGGCTCCATAAGGTTTGCCCCGGTGGCTGTCATCTGCCCAAGTCCTAATATATCCCTCCCCACCAACATGGGGGCGGGGGCACACCTCAGCACTCCCCGTTCCAGCTCTGCTGCCAAGTCCTTCCACTTGATGGGGAGACAGACTACCAGTACCTTGCATAGCTGGCACCCCAGCCCTGTTATGGTAAGAGTCTTTCCAGGGACCATATCCGAGAACAAGACAAGGTTGGCACTAATTAATGACACACTTGCTCCTGTGTCCACTTCCCCAATGATGGCCTTCCCACCTACTGTCACCTCTGTTTTGTAGGGGGCTGTCACCTTCTCTGGGTTTGTAATCATGTACCCAAAGATATGCCCCTTAGAGCGGCTCAGGGCTCCCCCTTTGTTGCATACAGAGACTACTCGGTTGACAGTTTTATTGGGGTTGTCCCACGTTGGGCAGTGGGTCTTGAAGTGGCCCAACTCCCCACTGTTGAAGCACCCCTTCCTATCCAATTTGTGTGACTGGGCCAAATCCAAGGCTGCCCAGTGCTTTGGAGGGAGCGGCCCACTCTCTTGCTTTGGGACTGGCTTGACCTTCCCCTCTCTTTGGTGCCCTCCAGGTGGGGAGGTCTTCTGTTCAGTCCCTCATAATTGAGAAACAGCTAATCCACAATTAATGCAGCCTCCTTGGTGATTTTGGGGTCCTTTCCTTGACTAGGTCTTTAATCTATCTAGGGCACCAGAAATAGAATTAGTCCAGCACCACAAATGCATCCACCTCCTCTATGGTGTTAGCTTTGGCTCCCTTCCTCTATTTGAGATATAAATCCTACAACTGAGCTGCAAACTCAGTTAGGGACTTTCCCCGCCATGGGGTATTATCACAGAACCTTTTCTGGAAATAATCTGGCCCCAACCTATACCTTTGAAACACAGCATCTCTAGAAGTGTCATACTTAATCTCAGGCCCAGAGGGAGACTGTCTAGGACGGCCATGAGTTCACTCAACACTTGTCCAGCAATGTATTTCAAATGGTCCTCCTCTTTTACTTTCCATTGGTCCGCTTGTTTTTTGAAGTTAGTCAGGAACATCTCTGGATCCTCTCCATCCTTGTACAAGGTGAAGATCGAGGTGTCCAGTCTGGGGGGGCTGCCGCTGGCATCAGCTGCTGCAGAACAGCCATCGCTCCACTGTTTTCCTGCATCTGCAGGACTGAGAGATCATGTTTGCACTTCAGCTTTGCCTCTTCAGCTTCTTGCTCAAACTTGAGCTGGGTCTCTTTAACCTCGTGCTCCATCTTGCGCAACTCTAGCTCAAGCGCACACACCATCTCACCCACCCACATCACGAGTTTTGCCTGTCAGCAGCTTGAGGTGCAGGGCCCCAGAAGACAGACTTCCCCAGCAAGACACATACACAGCTGTCAGGCTTCGTGGCCTGGCAGGGCCCAGAACCCAGACCCGCACAAGATTTCAACCCTGTGCCCCAAGACAGATGCAGTCGCCCAAGCACCCACCTACATCACGAGTTTTGCCTGTCAGCAGCTTGAGGTACAGCCCCCCGCAAGCCCCTGCACCCATCTTCTTGAAACTTGGCATGCTTTGTGGCCTCACCAGGGGCTAGCATCCCTGCAGTTTTCACCCCTCTGTGGTGCAACACTTAGACGTGACAATACTTTGCCAGGGGCTAGCATCCCTGCAGTTTTCAGCCCTCTGTGGTGCAACACTTAGACGTGACAAGAGTTTGGCTTTCAAGAGTTTGGGGTTCAGTTCCCCCCAAACCCCTGCACCTATCACCTTGAAACTTGGCAAGCTTTATGCTCTCAGCAGAGGCTACCTCTGCAAGTTTCACCCAAATTGGAGATAAAACAATGACGTTATAGATATTTCATTGATCCCCCGTTATGGCCTATGGCCGGATCTCTGAGGCGGCTTCGAAGCTTCGGAGCCACTTTAGCCAGATCGAAGTGGCAAAGTGATCCGGATCTCCGGATCAGATCACTGACATCCAAAGCGGCTGGATCTGAAGCCGGATCGAATACCTGCCGACTCGAACAGGTCTACTGGCAAATCCGCAGGAAGTCATAGATGGCTTCAATAAAAAGGGGTTCCCTAACTGCATGGAGGCTTTAGACAGCACTCACATCCCAGGGCTGTGCCCTTTGGGGTGGGGGAGGTCTTTCAGAAACAGGAAAAGATTTGCCTCCATGGTCCTGTAAGCCATGGTGGACCACTGGAGCTGGATCACGAACATTTTTACCGGGTGGGCTGGCAGTGCACATGATGCACGCATGTTCAGAAACTCTCGTCCCCCTGGCCTCGTGGAGCAAGGACACCATGCACTAGGCCTGTGCGAGTCGGCAGTGATCCAATCTGGCTTCGGATCCAGCCGCTTGAGATGGCAGCGATCTGCTCCTGGCCCGGTTTTCCGCCCCGACCCGGCCGAAGCGGCTCCGAAGCTATGGAGCCGCCTCGGAGAACTGGCCATAGGGTATAATGGGGAATCAATGAAATATCTATAACTTTGTTGTTTTTTGTCTGATTTAGATGAAGCTTTACTGGGATGGTAGCCCCTGCTATGAGAATGAACTCTGCCAAGTTTCAAGAAGATCAGTGCAGGGGTTTGGGAGAAACTGTACGCCAAATTCTTGAAAGTGAAACTCACGTCATGTGTATGTGTTACAACACAGGGGGGTGAACACTGCAGAGGTAGTAGCCCCTGGTAAGGCCACAAAGTCTACCAAGTTTCAAGAAGATCAGCACAGGGGTTTGGGGGAAACTGCACCCCAAATTTCTGAAAGCAAAACTCCTGTCACGTCTATGTGTTACAACACAGGGGGCTCCAAACTGCAGAGATGGTGGCTCTTACTGAGGTCACCAAGCCTGCCAAGTTTCAAGAAGATCGGTGCAGGGGGTTTGGGGGGAACTGCATCCCAAGCTGCTGACAGGCAAAACTCATGATACAAATGACCCTGTGTGTGTTAAGGCACAGCGGGCTGAAAACTGCAGGGGTGCTGAGGCCACAAAGCCTGCCAGCTGTGTGTGTGTGTCCTAGTGCAGGCCTGAGTGCTGGGCTCTGCCAGGCCACGAAGCCTGCCAGCTGTGTGTGTCTCACTGGGGGAGTCTGTTGTCTGGGGCCCTGCACCCCAAGCTGCTGACAGGCAAAACTTGTCATGTGGGTGGGTGACACTGTGTGTGTGTTAAGATGTGCCCTTCCTGGCACTGGGGCCTCTGCACAACACAGCAGTGTGCCCCACTGAGGCCTCCTCCTCCCCTACAGCCTCACACCTGGTCCTCCGCTTTGTGTGACAGCAGGTAAAATAACTTAGCTGGCTCAACACCAGGAGCAGCAGCAGCAGCATCAAAGGTACCCAAACACAACTGTCACAGAGCCTTTCTTTTTATAAAGGAATTGACAGCAAGAAGTAAAGATGTTGTGCTGTGTTGGACATATGATGTTACTCATGGTGTGTGATGGCTTATCTTGTGTTTTTATGTCTATATGTGTATTATGAAAAAAAAGGAGTACTTAAAAAAATGTATCTTTGGAAGCTTTAGGGTTGAACACCCCTTTGTCCGGCTGAGGAAGTACCTGCAGTTGGTCCTGGATGGAAGGAATAGTAAAGAAGCCAGAGGCTGGCCTGGCCCGCAGTGCAGGCAAGAAAGCCCATCAGTGAAAATGGAAATGAAAACATTGCGGGGGTGGGATAGGCTGGGGTGGGGGTAGGGAGAAAAGGGGATGTAGCAGTACAGGTAAAAGTGCAGAGGTGCCTGGGGTGTCAGATGTCCGGCAGGTTGCAGTGTATCAGAACTCCACTGTGTGTATTGAGTCCATGAGTTTCTGTGCCTACTACCTAGGATGCTGATGAAGTGCAGTTCATAGGCCCAGCTCTGAAAAGCAGGTTGTACATTCAAACAAGCACCTAACCTCATCACCAGAACTGAAGCCAACTTCCTACAGCTCAAAACACAAAAGCTGCCAACTATCTCCAGTACTCCACAAACTGCACACCACAATCTAGCAAAGACAACAAAACCCAACTACCTGATGGGGCACATTCCTCAGCAAAAAAACACTCTGCCTCCAGTCTCTCAGGCCTGATCCTGAGAGGGAACAAATTACAATGCAAACCTCAAAAAAGGAAATTGGTGCAGACGGAGTGAGGAGGGTGGCACTCAGTCCGTCTGCAGGTGCAGCTTGGGGAACCCCAGCAGCGAGAGGTTCACCTTGAGGAACACCAGCTGCCCCACGAAAGCAGGACCCAGGCAGGTGCGGTGGGGTGCCACAACATCCCCAGCAATGCTGAGCACCTTCTCACTCGGAACACTGGTTCATGGACAGGACAGGTGTTGCCAGGCAGCCGTGGCCAGATCCTGCCC
>NW_005843154.1:288287-294942 GCF_000455745.1 Alligator sinensis | reverse complement strand
GGCCACATTGGCGGTGGCTGGCATGGAGGAGACTGGGTGGTGCTGGCACTGGTGCTGGGAGTGCTGGCACGGGAAAGTGGATTCCCCCTCTTCCACATCCCCTTGCCTCTGCACTTTGGCCTCCCTGACTTTGTTGACCAGCACCTGCGTCCAGTGATCGAGGGTTTTGGGGCTGCCAGTGCACATGCTCCCCTTCACCCTCAGGGCGCACATGCCCACAATCATGTGGACCATAATGGACCGCAAGGGATCCAAGCATCACCTGATGCTCTCCTTCAGCTGCCTTACCAGTGCCTGCACGTCTGGTGACAGTGGGTTGCCCCAGGCAGGAACATTGATCCCCTGCAACTTCTCCATTTGGTTCTCCAGTTCCCTCACTAGGGAGATCACCTGGCTGAGGAGGGCATCACCAGCGCTAAGGGTCTTGGTGGCCTCGAGGAAGGGCTTGAGGACTACCAAGATCTGGGAGATGGTACCCCACTCAGCTCTGTTCAGGGGGTCACTGATCCCAATCTCCCCAAGCAAGGCCATCTCATGGCTGGCCTTCGGTTGCTCCACCAGCCTCTCGAGCATCAGGTATGTGGATTCCACCGAGTCTCCGCATCCTGCAGGATTCTGTGCTGCGGGATGCTCAGCTCTGCCCTTGATGCTGCGGTGGAAGTAGTCCGCCACCCTCCTGCATTTCAAAATCAGCTGGCTTGTAGCAGTAGTGGTGGCGGTGCCGTCACCAGCAGCCCTGTCCCCCGCCAAGGCATCCCTCACTATTAGGTGCAGCCTGTGTGCCACACAGCAGATGCCAACAAAATTGGCATCACGGACAGCCTTCACCATATTGGCCCCATTGTTGGTGAACATGAACCCGCAGGTGAGCTTGGCCTGCCCAATGAGCCACTCCTGCACCATGCGGTTCATGACCCCTATGATCTCCCTTGTCGTGTGGGATTCATCCAGCACCTCAGCTTGCAGTAGAGCCCACCAACGGCCTGACTGATCACACCACTGCCTCGTGAGGGAGAGGTAGGCGTGATCACCACCCCGGCTGCTCCAGATGTCAGAGGTGAAGTGCAAGACTACCTGCGGCCCTGCCTTGCACAGCTCCTCCCTCAAGTACTCCCTGCATGCCTCATACAGGGGGGGCACCACCACCCTGCTAAAAGTAGTGCATGAGGGCACTTGGTAAAATGAAGTGCTATGAACCACCTGAACCCTGGCTGCTCAACTAGGGAGAAGGGCTGGCTATCCAGAGCAAGCATCTCCCCAGTGCTATGGGTGATCTCACTTGTTTTGGGCATGAGCCCCACTTTCTGTCCATCTTTCCACCACTGGTCCAGTGTGGCCTGCCTCTGCTTTGGGGGTAAGAGGGCTTTGGAGCAATCGGGGGACTTCCCTTTTGGCACACTCGCACTGGTGCCAAGCTGAGCAGGAAGAAGGGCAAGGGGGTGCTGCCTCCTCAGATGCAGCAGCATCGCCATGGTGGAAAAGTGTCTCACATCCTTGCCACGACTCATTTGCCTTCAGCAGTGCTGGCAGATGGCAAACCTGGGATCATCTGCCAGCTCAAAATGCTCCCACACTACACTACTCCCCCGCTTCTGGGTCGAGGGCGAGGATCCTGACATCCCACTCCTCAGCAGGCTGAGGCTGAACAGCAGGAGGAGCTGCCTCAGCTGAGCCGCTTGCCTCCACAACCTCAGCCTCATCCAAGGTGCCGCTTTCTGGAGGAGACCTGGGTCTAGGGGAAATGTGAGGGGTGTGGAGCACAAACTCTCTGATTCTCCCTCAGTCCCCAGAATTGCTTGAGCCAGTGCGCTCTGCATCCCTGGTTCAAGCTCCAGCTCCTCCTCTAGCAGTGGGAGGCTCATGCTGAGAGATGACATTAGGGTGGAACAGACAGTGATTCCACTGCAGGTGCCTACTTCTGGACTGAGTGGAGATGGTGCAGGTGCAGGGACATCAGGTGCAGAGGTGGTGCAGGTGCAGGGACGTCAGGTGCAGACACGGCTCCCCCCGCCTGGCTTCCACTGGCAGCACCGATGTCATGGCTGCTTGGGAAGAGAATGCGTCTGTGTTTGGGACAGGGGGGGCCTTTCAGCTGTAGCTGTCTCCCTCCCCTGCCAGAAGACCTGGCACCTGCCTTTCCAGCATGCTTCATATTCATCTTTCCTGTGCTGCAAAAGGTCTGTGTGTGTGTGTCACTCCTTTTGTGCTGTGTGTTTTATTCCCTCTGTTGCATGCATGCACTGGGCTCTTCTTTTGATTATTTGCTTCAGTGTTAAGAGCTATGTAAAAATTGTGTGCTGTCTGTCTGTCTTCTTCTATGAATATCTGATTTTTCTTCTTTATATTGTGTATGTGTGTGCGTGTATGCAATCTGTGTGCCTCCCTGCGCAGCAATGGATCACACTGGCAGGAAAAACACAGCTTTCTGTTTTCAAAGTTTGCACACAAAAGAAAAAGAGCAAATATAAATTGAAAGAAATGAATAGTAATAGTAATACTATTACAAATAGTAATAGTAATAGTAATTGAATAGCTAAGCTAAAATAAACTAAATCCTACCCAATCCTTTCTAACAACAAAAAGGAGCAGGCAAGTTCAACTACTGAGTAAAGTAACCAAGCTGAGATGCTTGAGTCTGCTAGGGTACCTTTCTCATGCAGTTCGTGAGAGGGAACAAGCTAGCAAAAGGCACAGCACACCTCCAAACAGAGGCTTTTATGCTGTTTCTAGGTCCCTCCCCCCAGACACTGTCACTAGAAAGGTAGCCAGAGAGAAATCCTTGACATGTCAGTCTCCTGGGAGGGCCTGCGCCTCTGGGTGATGTTGGTCAGGATCCCTGGACTGCATTGCTCTCTGCCCTGTATTTTCCCACTGAGGTTCATATATGAGAAATGCAGAGTGGTGATCTGCCCTTTCCTCTCTTCTGTTGCTGTCTCCATGGATTTGTGTGTGCACATAGTCTTGTGGAGGATATGGTGGGGAGATGGAAACAAAGCAGAGGTAGGAGAAGGGTAAATGATGACATGCAACAAGAATGTGAAGCTGGGTGTGCCCTGGTGAGCTTTGCCAGTAGGGAATAATGTTTCCTTTAGCTTTGCTCCAGAATGAAAATAGCACAACAGCTGTATTATGAAGTTTTATTCCAAATCCACTCCATACACCCTCCCCATTTTAACCCAGGACTGGCCAGACCACAGTGAGTACTGTCCTCACTCTCTTGATGCCTTGTTGTTGTAGCCAGAACAGTCCAAGAAATATTTTGGAAGCCCTTTTTAAGTAGTATTTTCATTGGCACAGATATAAAGTTGGGAGAGATGTTAGACAAGCCTTTGGCCCAAAGTGCCCTTCCTTAAGGCTGGGAAAGAAGCAGATTCAGCCTCAGCTTAATACCAAGTCATTTCTAGTAACTTCTGTTGAACTCCATTGGGTAAATAGCAACAGTCACTTAAAGAAGTAGAAGGAACCAGCTCTAAAGTTGTGCCACATTTTCAAGCACTTGCTTTGTAGCTGACTGGTCATTTTAATGGTGTGATAATTACTCTGCTCCTGTGGCTGGCCTACATTTCTTGCCTCAGCTAAATACCAGATAAAATAGTGACTTCTGTTTCACATTACAGCAGGGTTTGGCAAAATATGGCCTGTGGGCCAAACCCACCCTGCCATGCCATTCTATCTGGCCCACAGGGCCCCTAAAAATTTAGAAAGTTAACATTTATTTTCTCCTGGCTACTTTTCAAAGATGACAGGAACCAGGTGCAGTAGGACCCAGGGGAAGCCGACAGCAGGACTGGCAGTCCAGCACAAAGCCCACCCAGGGCTATGCACCCAGGGTTATGCATCACGAGCAGGTCCAAGGGGATGATCCTCCCCCTCTATGTGACATTGCTCACGCCGCAGTTGGAGTACTGCGTCCAGTTCTGGGCACCGCACTTCAGGAGGGATGTGAACAACACGAGGAGGGTCCAGATGAGGGCCACCTGCATGATCAGGGGGCAGCAGGGTAGGCCCTACGAGGAGAGGCTATGGGACCTAAACCTGTTCAGCCTCCACAAGAGAAGGCTGAGAGGGGATCTGGTGGCCACCTATAAACTTGCCAAGGGGGACCAGAAGGCAATGGGTCCTGTTCCCCTGAGCACTACCGGCAGTAACAAGGAACAACAGCCGTAAGTTGATGGAGAGTAGATTCAGGCTAGACATCAGGAGGCACCACTTCACAGTCAGGGCGCCTAGGATCTGGGACCAACTTCCAAGAGACGTGGTGCTCACCCCTACCCTGGGGGTCTTCAAAAGGAGGCTACACAATCACCTAGCCAGGGTCGTTTGACCCCAGCATCCTTTCCTGCTCATGGACTTGATGATCTGCTTAGGTCCTTTCCGACCCTACCCACTATGAAACTGTGAAACTAAGTGGTACATCAGCCTCAGTTTGTGGTATATGGCAGATTGCAGAAGCGGGGGACAGGCAGCATAGATGTGGATGGGGCAGGGAGCAGAAAACAGAGCCTCCAATCAGGCAAAAAGCAGAAAGCATCCCCTTTCACCCATGCAGCCATGCAATTCTCCTGTACTTTCCCTGAGGAGGTGCAGTGCATTTCAGCCAGGAGAGGCACTCACCTTCCATGTTCATGTAACCCTTGGTGCATGACACTACCGCCTGCTGTGCCCAGATGTTTGGAACCTGGGGTGCCAGATAGCTTTACCCCTGCTCAGCTCACCTAGGAGTGGCCAGAGGCTCCCTGAGAGGA
This sequence comes from Alligator sinensis, assembly GCF_000455745.1. Taxonomy (NCBI): domain Eukaryota; kingdom Metazoa; phylum Chordata; order Crocodylia; family Alligatoridae; genus Alligator; species Alligator sinensis. The sequence goes on along the minus strand of NW_005843154.1, from coordinate 290,197 downwards.
GGGGGATCCCTTTTACAATGGAAAGACCTTGCAGACTCAGGAGTAACTATTTACAAAATTTAATTATATACAGAAAATAATTGCTATATGCAAGCAAATATGAAATACTATCAAAAGTTTGCAATACTCTATTAACAATACACAAGGATGAGTTTATACAAAAATATCAGTTGATAATTATTTACAATGCAAAAAAAGCAGATTAAGGGGTGATCAAGGTAATGAATACAAAGCCAATAACTTATGTACTATGTTAAATACTCATTGTATTAATCCCCTAATTAATTATTTACAGCTAATAGCCAGTCACTCTGACTATTGCCCAATGGATGAAGGAAGGGGCAGTCCTTAACTCCCTAAGGTGTTTAGACACCTCCAAGACAGTTGATGAATAGCGGGTGTATGGATCACAAATTCAGACCCCTATAATCATGCCTGAGATGGGGACAGGCTTGTAAATGTTTTATTAAACAAGGGGGCAGGGATCCCTATTGTAAAATATGAGCTTCATGCTTATCCAGTAAAAACTATTGTAGAAACACAAACAATGTTGCAAGTTGCACAAAATTATGATGTTAAAGCATTAACCCTTTAGTTGCTTATACATAATTTAAAAACAGTATGTTGTTAAAGGAAAGGAAAACTTGGTTACAACAAAAACTATAGATCCCAGGACCGGCAGCTATTTTCTTAGCTATTTTCTTCAAATGCAGCAGGTTCCCCCACCACACACACACACTTCTGAATGGCCAAGGGGCCCTAGGAGTCTCACCCCTCCCTGCAGATTGCCAGATGGCCCCAAACTGCTTAGATTAAAATGCATCAATTAATAGTTCCCATGGGTTTAACCCCCTGATTTAGCCCATGGAAGCTATTAATGGCCACTTAGATTGCTTAATAATGCATCAATTAATAGTTTCCATCAGCTTAATCACAGGATTAAGTCCAATGGAAGCCATTAATTGATGCTTTATTAAGCAATTAAGCACATAATGTCTAAAATGAAATACCTTATTAAAATCAAGCTATGCACACCATGAATTGCATGTAATACCAACTACATACACTTTATTAATTAATACCATCTAAGCAATGAATTAAACTCTAAACTGAAATATTTTATGAAAAAGCTATGCGCAACATGAATTGTAACTAATACCAAGTATATGCACTTTATTCACTAATGCCAACTATAAACACTTTATTAAAAGACATTATAAAAAGGAGTCTACTGAAACTGAATGCTAACCTTGAGACAGGCAATTTATGCTAGGTATTAAATGCTATATATTTTAATCACCACTCTCCCTCCCCCTGTACTTCAGTATGCCAGGGCTTCTCACCCTTTTCTGTTTTGAAACCTTTTTTTTTTTTTTTGCCCCCCTCCATGCCCCTCCTCCAACTGTTCAGTGAGCCTGCACTTTTTCACAGAGCCTGCCCGAAATTGCAGTTGCCACAAAAATCACGCAATCACAATTTCAGCATGTCCCTGTGACAGGGGGCAAACTCCTGGGCCCAGTCTCAGTATCAGCCCACCCTCTCATCTTTGGGCAAACCTCCCGCCTCTCTCCTGCCATGCCTTGTTGTTAAATACATATAACATATATAATAGTGCTGTGCGAAACAGCAGTGTTCCGTTTCGACATTTCAACGGAACAGTGTTTCATTTCAAGTTTTGTTTCATTTTGAAAATGTTGTTGCATTCCATGTTGAAATGTTTCAACTGCCAGGCGTAGGGGGGGGGTAGAGTGGGGGCAGACCAAGAGTGTCAGGGGGGGTTGAGCCAGGCAGGACCCATAGTGGTGGGGAAAATGGGAATGGGGGAAGAGAGGAGTAGAGTGGGGCCGGACCCTGAGCGGTAAAGGTGGGGGCCTGGGGCCCAACATGGGGGGGAGGGAGGGCAGGACTGG
>NW_005843154.1:272289-288239 GCF_000455745.1 Alligator sinensis | reverse complement strand
GACTGGAGAGTGACCAGGGGGTAGAGCGGGGCTGGACCTGGAGGGGTGGGGTGGGGGAGGGAGCATGTATGTATATAGGTATATGTATGTATATATATATGTATATATATGCACACATACACACAACTCAACAGAGTAACAACTGATGAGCCCAAATAATCACGCATCCTTGTCCTATCTACACACACACACACACACACACGTACACGTATGTGTATATGTGTCTGTTTGTGTGCGGGTAGGACAGGAGTGGGTGATTATTTGGGCTCAAGGGCTATTTAAGGAACTTTGAGCTGTTGTGGGGCAGTGGCAGGGGTACTTACCTAGCCTTGGGCCTCCATCACAACTCTTTACAGCATCTAGCAGGGAGCAGGGGGAGGGCCCTGGAGAGATGCCACTTGATCCTATCAGACCCCGGGTCCCTCTGCCTCATACCACCACCGGGTGCACCGGAAGAAGCGGGCAGGTTGGGTCTCTGCGGAGACTGGCAGAGGAGCCCCATGGGCAGGGTGCATGGCCAGGTGGATGGATAGGGCCGGAAGCAGGCAGTGAGGAGCAGCCTCCAGGAGTGGGATGGGAGGGTGGGTCTGGATAGTGGGGCAGTGATAATCTAATGAGGGGGTATGGGTGCAACAAGGGGGCACTGAGTCTAATGAGGAATGTCTTATAGCTAATGCAAGGAACTGGGGTCTAACAAGGAGTTTCTTGTGTCTTATGAGAGGATTTGGGGCAGGGGCAGGCAATTATTTCAGGCAGAGCGCCACTTACTGAGTTTTGGCAAGCCATTGAGGGCCACATGACAGGCAGCCAGGGGCAGATATATATTAATTTTGTCAATTTTTTAGGGGCCCCGTGGGCCAGATAGAATGGCCTGGTGGGCTGCATCCAGCCCACTGGCTGCATTTTGCCCACCCCTGATCTGGGGTCTAACAAAAGGCCATGGGCTCTCTGCCTTGCTGCCCTGCACTGGGGCCTCCACAGCCCAGTGGGTGCAACCTGTTGTGGCTGGGCAGAGCACGGCCATGCAGAAAGGCTGCTCACTGCTGCAAGCTCCACAGTGCCCTAGTAAAGAGTCACCCTTGCCCCCTGGGAGTGCAAGCAGCAGTGAGGAGCCAGCCCCAGCCCCTGCCCCCCCAGCCAAGCTTCCTGTGGCCCCTTCCTGCTCTCCACTGGGGCCCTGCAGCAGGTGTGATCCCAGGCCCCAAGCCCCACATACTGCCTGGCTGGGCAGCAGCCCCAGCCCTGCCTAATTCCCACCCTCCCCCATCCCTATGGAGGCCTCGATCCCCCCTGACTTACCTGGGAGCTGCTCTCCAGGCTGCCTGGGGCCATAGGCATGCACATGGCACCCCCTGCCTGGGTCTAATGAGGATTCCTTGAGTCTAATGATTTGTGTTGTGAGTCGAACAAGAGGGACAGGGTCTAATGAAGGGTCAGTGTTGAGTCTAACGAGGGGTTGTCTTGTCTGGGGGGGGGAGGCCTGGTGTCTAACAAGGAGTGTCTTGGGTCAACCAAAGGGTGCCAGCTCTAATGAGGGAGCTTGAGTCTAATGAGGGTGGGGAACCAGGGAGATGCTAAAACACTTTTGAGGAAGACTTGGGCATTTTGTGATATGGCACTGCCATCTACTGGGCATGAATGGAAGTGGTCAAGATGATGAGGGGAGGGACGGATAGCCATCTGCAACCAATAGAAACAAAGGGGTGGGCTCTTACAGTATGTCCCAGAAAGCAAGATAAAAAACCATTGTCCCAGTGAGGCCCAGTAGGTGCAGACTGGGCAATTGGTCTAGGGAGGAGTGGGAGCCTCGCTGCCCGATGAGCCAGGGAAGGGCAGTGTTCAAACAAGAGGTGTGTGTGTTTGTGTCTGTGTACCTGTGATACCTAGGTTGCATCTGTGTGGGTGTGTGTGGGGCGGTGTCAGATGCCTGCAGGGGGCTGAGTCAGAGACCTGGGTTTAGCACGGTGTGTGCACGTGTGTGACCCAGATACCTGAGATCTGAGTGTGTGTGTGTGTGTGTGTGCGTGTGTGTGTGTGTGTGTCTGCATCTGTGTCTGTGTGATCCCCAGATGCTTGGGGTCCATATGACATGTGTTTGTATGACAGAGAGACACAGATAGAGTGAAAACCAGACACCTGGTTTGTGGTGTATGTCTGTGCGCGTGCCTGTGTTGGATACCTGGGTTGTACGTGTGCATGTGCACGTGTGCGGGCATGTGCATGTGTTGAAAAACAAAAAAAGGGAGAGGAGTTATCTTATTTTGTTTTCCAGAAAACCACCCTGACTTGGATGCCAATGTATGGAAGTAATGTTATTCATTGGGTTAAGCAGAGTTTATCCAACTGCAGTTACAGCAGTGGCCAGTGACAGTATACAGGCAGTCCTGGACTTACAATGTTTTGAGTTACAATGTTTCATGCTTACAACATTTATAAATTGATACCCTAGTTCAACTTTCTGACATCCGTTTCAACTTTACAATGCTTGATCTGATGCAACGCCACGCCAGTGAGCAAGTTCGCTGTATTGCCCATCTCCCTGGAGAACATCTGTCCAAACTTGCTTGGACACTTTCTTTAAGACAGCAGACAAGACTCCAGAAAAACCTGCAGCCAAGACTCCTGAGAAGACGCCAGCCAAGAGCCCTTCAAAAAGTCCAGCAAAGTCACCTCAAAGAAGTCCTTCCAAATCAATATGATTGCTATTTACAAAATAAATGCATTAATGTAGCTATATTACTCATCTATAATTGACTGAGTACAAAATTCTGGGATATTTTTCATGAAAACAGGGTATTGGGAACCAATGGTTCCTTGGTTCAGGAACCAATCCCCCATTTATAACATTGTTTCTTATGAGAAAATTGATTCTGAGTTACAACGTTTCGACTTAAGACACTGTTTTCAGGAACCAATTGTGTTGTAAGTCCTAGGACTGCTTGTTCTATGCAAATGGCTTGGGGGCCTTTGTGAATCATATATATGAGCAGCACAACCCTTGTGTTTGGCTGAGAGCAGAAACGGGGTTAGAAGTTACTAAAACCCACTGGACGGTGGCTCTGAGAGTGCTACACCTCTCACTGCCAATAGCACAAAAATGGGCTGTGTCCAACAGGTACAGAAAGAATGGATTCAAGAGGGAGTTGGAGTGAATAATACACTATGTGGTTTGGCATAGTCTCATGATGCAGAAAAAAAACCTGTCAGGAAAGTGGGAAGTGATTCTTCCCCTCTATTCAGCACTTGTGAGGCCACATCTGGAGTCCTGTGTCCAGTTTTGCCCCGCTCCCCCCACTACAGAAAGGAGGTGGACAAGTTTGAGACTCCCGTGGAGGGCAACAAAGATGGTCCAGGGGCTGGGGCACATGACTTCTGAGAAGAGGCTGAGGGAACTGAGCTTATTTAGTCAAGAGATGATGTCTGAACAGCAGCCTTCAACTACCTGAAGGGGGGTTGCAAAGAGGATGGAGCTGGACTGTCTCAGTGGTGGTAGCTGAAAGAACAAGGACCAACATTTTCAAGCTGCAGCAAGTGAAGTTTCAGTTTAGATATTATTAACAACTCCCTTACGAGGAGGGTGGTGAAGCACTGGAGCAGGTTACCCAGAGAGGTAGTGGATGCTCCATCCCAAGAGGTTTTGAAGACCCAGGAAGACAGAGCCTTGGCTTGGGTGATCTAATTGGGGCTGGTCCTGCTTTGAGTTGGACTAGATATGACCTCCTGAGGTCTTTGCCAACCCTCATCTCATATGATCCTATCTGAATATAACAAGTACAATTCAAATTGGGACTCAGGCTTTCTTGCCAGCCAGCGCCAAAGCACTAAGCAAGCTTATTGTTCCTTCTGATAACAGAAGTAGGGTGACCATAATTATTTTAGGGATATCCAGGATTGCAGGTGGGGAGCACAAGGGGCTGCATGCATGTGCACATACACACGCGCGTGTGCGTGCGCATGCGCACACCATGCACACACAGCCCCAACCCAACAGCTCCCTGGTTCCTGCCCATCGAGAACTTTTGCTTCAGTGTCCTTCAACAGCCAGGATGCTGAGACACCCCCTGAAATCCAGGACTGTCCTGGCGAAGCTGGAACATATGGTTACATATAAAGGATTTCATGAGTGACTTATTTCCTTCCCATCATAGAAATACACATGGATGAACAAGGCCTAGTAAATCACAGCGAGAAATTGTTACTTCCCACAGCTGACCCCATCCCACAACAAACCCAGGAGATGGACTAGATGCAAGAAGAAGGAAAGACCCCTGGGTGGGCTCTCCTGGAAGAAATCACCTTGCACCCAATACTCGAAACACTAAGTCTGGTACTAAGGATCCTACAAGGTGGGACTGTGATTATGCTAATTGGAACGTACTACTATCAACATCACCAACACCAGAACGCTAACCTAGATGGGAAAGGGATTGACTTCAGCTCTGCACAGGGCCAACGTTACCAATGAGGCTTACTTTACCTAATACTGCTACTCAGTCATTAACCAGTGGGTTTGCATTATGCTTTATGCTGTCATGAAGTCTAGCAAGGTGTTTTTAATCAGGTGTTACTCAGTTGAGTTGTGTGTGTATGTGTGTGTATACATATACACAATCAGAGCTCATGGTAGAGGTAATATCTTTTATTAGACCAACAAGTTTTTTGCAAAAAAAGATTATTTAATTGTAAGCTTTGAGGCACAGACACCCTTCATCAGGCATCAGAGAAAATATTATAAAAGTTCTCCTGGGTAGAAATTAATGTTCATATTTCATAGGATTTCACAGAGGAGTCAGTAGATAGAAAGCTCCTGTGGGCAGGCAGTTCTTAGCTGGTGAACAGTCTCTCAGCTCTCTTGTGAGGCTCTGTTATGATGCAAATTACCTTGAACCAAGGCAAGAGCAGTATCTCTGGTTTCTCTGGGTTCAGGTGGTCACAGTTGCTTCCTGCTTGGGAAAATATGAAGATTGCATTTTAAAAATCAGCTAAAATGTGATATCTTCCATGTGTCAGGTATCCAGGTTGTGGCCGTATTGGTCTAGAATATTATTGAAAAAATCTTGTTGGTCTAATAAAAGATATCACCTGTACACATACACACATACAACTCAATGGAGTAAAAACTGATGAGCCCAAATAATCCCCGATCATTGTCCTACACACACACCCACACACACAGACACACACGTATGTGTATGTGTGTGTATGTGTGTGTTGGACAGGGAGGGCCATTTTAGGAGCTCTGATGAGCTGTTGTGGGGCAGTGTGTGGGTGCTTACCCAGACTTGGCATCCCATCACAACTGTTTACACCATAGTTTCTCAACCTATGGTACGCGTACCCCTGGGGGTACACGAGACACTGGCAGGAGGTACGTGTGTGCCAAAAACCCACATAGCAAGGGAGCACCACTGCTCCCCCCACTGCCGCTGGGTTCACGTCCAACCGCTAGCCCCCTCCTGCCACCCGGAAGCTGGCTACAGGCTGCTGTAGGAGGGGAAGGGTGGGCACACAGGTACCCGCACACTCCCTGCCAACCCAGCCACAGGCAGGTAAGTTTCTTTCTTTATCCTGCCTGGGCTTGGGGGGAATGACAGGCAAGGGAGCACCACTGCTCCCCCCACTGCCGCTGGGTTCACGTCCAACCGCTAGCCCCCTCCTGCCACCCGGAAGCTGGCTACAGGCTGCTGTAGGAGGGGAAGGGTGGGCACACAGGTACCCGCACACTCCCTGCCACCCCAGCCACAGGCAGGTAAGTTTCTTTCTTTATCCTGCCTGGGCTTGGGGAGAATGACAGGACAAGACCCCCACAGTGCAGGAGGGAGTGCGGTAGGGGCAGGGCACTGCCCTGCTCCCTCCTGCACCGTGGGACCCAGTTCATTGTATGTGGGAGGGAGCAGGCTGCCACTGCAGGCTGGGGCTCCTGGCAGCACTGGGCTCTTCCCAGAGCTCAGGGTGGGCTGCAGTGATGGGAGGGGGGCTGCTGCCACCCCAGTATTGACCATAGCCCTCCCCAACCTGCCCCCTCAGCACCACTGCCGAACGCCAGGAAAAGCCCAGTATTGCTGCCGGCCCCCGCCTGTAGCCAGCCTGGGCTCTGGGGAGCTGCAGTAGGCGGGCAGGCTGCAAACAGCTGCACTGGGCTCTGCAGCCCCAGCATCCACTCCATACTGGTGACTGCATGCGCACCTTGGAGCAGAGAGAGGGGATAGGTCCTGAGGCAGCACAACCCTCCCCCTCTCTCTGCTCTGATACACACATGCAGTCACCAGTATGGAGTGGATGCCGGGGCTGCAGAGCCTGGTGCAGCTGCTTGCAGCCTGCCCGCTGCCTGTTGCAGCTGCCCAGAGCCCAGGCTAGCTACTGGTGGGAGCTGGCAGTGGCACTGGGCTTTTCTGGGCTGCACTGCCTCAGGGACCCCCCTCACCATACACTCCAAGGCGTGTGATGCTGGAGCCCAGAGCATCTCTTTGCAGCCTCCTGACTGTAACCAGCCCAGCCTCTGGGTAGTTGCTGCCAGCCATGGATCCTGGGCTGCTTGCAGCAGAGATTTCAGTTTCTCCATGGATCCTGGGCTGCTTGCAGCAGGGCTTTCAGTTTCTCACTGCCTGCTGGGAACAGCCTGGGCTCCATGGCTGGCAGCAGCTGCCTCCCTGTTTGTCTTTCTCTAGCCCTCTTTTCCTCTCTCTCTCATCCCTTCCTCCTCTCAAAACTATGGCAAAAAAATTGGCACGCCATGCATTGCACAGCACTTTAAATTCCCCAGTAATAATTTGGCATGCCTTGCTTTGCACAGCACTGGGTTCAGCCCTCCTAGTTGTGGCCAACATCACCTCTAGCCCAGGTACGTACTTGAGTTGTGCACCCCTGGTGTAAAACGTGGCAAACCAACCCACACTAGATCAGACATCTGTCATATCACAGCCTTATATACACAGCCCTTCTTCCAATATATGACATGCATTACTCTGTAGATATAAAATCCCCTGGAAAATTGTGTTGGGGTACTTATTAAACTTTTCAGAAGTTAGGGAGCACTTACTACTTAAAAAGTTAAGAAGCACTAGTTTACACCATCTGGCAATGGGGTGGGGGGCCTGGGGAGATGTCAATTGATTCTATCAGATCCCAGGCCTGTCTGCCTTGTACCCACCACCAGCTGCAACAGCTGAAATTAGCAGGTTGGGTCTCTGTGGAGACCCATCTTGGGTCTAATGAGGACTCTTTGAGTCTAATGATTGGTATTGTGGGTTGAACAAGGGGAATGGGGTCTAATGAAGTGTGTTAAGTCTAACAAGGGGTGCCTTTTGTCTAACGGGGGGACTAGAGACTAACAAGGGGTGTCTTGGGTGAACCAAAGTGTGTCAAGTCTAATGAGAGGACATGAGTCTGCCAGTATGTCGGTAGCAAGAGGAGGATCAGGGAAAGTATGGGTCCCTTACTGAATGGGGGAGGCAACCCTGTGACAGGGGCTGCAGAAAAGGCTGAGGTGTTCACTGCCTTCTTTGTCTCAGTCTTTACAGGCAAGGTCAGCTCCCAGACTACTGCACCTAGCAGCACAGTTTAGGAAGGAGGTGAGCAGCCCTGAGTGGTGAAAGAACAGGTTAGGGACTACTTAGAAAATCTAGCCATGTATGAGTCCATGGGGCCGAACGGGATGTACCCGGGGGGGGGTGCTAAGAGAGTTGGCTTATGTGATTGCAGAGATATTGGCCATCATCTTTGAAAACTGATGGTGATCAGAAGAGATCCCAAATAACTGGAAAAGGGCAAACATAGTGCCCATATTTAAGAAAGGGAAGAAGGAGGATCCAGGGAACTACAGACCAGTCAGCCTCACCTCGGTCCCTGGAAAATCATGGAGCAGATCCTCAAGGAAACCTTTGCTAAGCACTTGAAGAAGAAGAAGGTGATTAGGAACAGTTGGCATGGATTCACCAGGGGCAAGTCATGCCTAACCAATCTTATTGCCTTCTATGACTGGCTCTGTGGATGAGGGGAGCAAGGCTTTTGATATGGTCTCCCACAGCATTCTCAAAAGCAAGCTAAGGAAGTACAGGCTGGATGAATGGACTGTCAGGCGGATAAAAAACTCTCTGGAGCATTGGGCTAAGAGAGTAATAATCAATGGTTAATGTCTACTTGGGAGCTGGTATCAAATGGAGTGCCCCAGAGGGCAGACCTGGGGCCGGTTTTGTTCAATGTCTTCAACAATGACCTGGAAGATGGCATAGAGTGCATCCTCGGCATGTTTGCAGATTACACCAAGCTGGGGGGAGTAGTAGATACGCTGGAGGGTAGGGCTAGGATTCAGTGACCTAGACGAATTGGAGGATTGGGCCAGCAGTGTGCCCTTGTTGCCAAGAAGGCTAATGGCATAATGGGCTGCATTGGTAGGAGTGTTGCCAGCAGGCTGGGGGAAGTGATTCTTCCTCTCTATGGTCAGCACTGGTGAGGCCACATCTGGAGTCCTCTGTTCAGTTGTAGCCCCCACACTACAGAAAAGATGTGGACAAATCGGAGAGAGTCCAGCAGAGGGCAACAGAAATAGTGAGGGGCCTGGGGGACGTGACTTGTGAGGACAGACTGAGGGAACTGGGCTTATTGAGTCTAGAAAAGAGAAGACCAAGGGGGTATTTAATAGCAGCCTTCAAGTCCCTGAAGGGGGGTTCGAAAGAGGATGCAGCTGGACTGTTCTCAGTGGTCGCAGATGGCAGGACAAAGAGCAATGGGCTCAAGTAGCAGCAAGGGAGGTTGAGGTTGGACATTAGCCAGAACTTTCCCATGAGGAGGATAGTAAAACACCAGAACAGGTTAACCAGAGAGGCAGTGGAGTCTTCATCCTTGGAGGTTTTCAAGACATGGCTTGACAAAGCGTTAGCTGGGATGATGTAGTTAGAGCTGGTCCTGCTCTGAGCAGGGGGTTGGACGATGTGACCTCCTGAGGTCCCTTCCAACCCTCATTGGCTGTGATTCTATGAGTCTAATGAGGGCGGAGAACCAGGGGGTGCTGAAACAACCCTTTTGAGGAAGACTCGGGTGTTTTGTGATATGGCGCTGCCATCTACTGGGATTGAATGGAAGTAGCCAAGATGATAGGCCAGTGGGGGCACTGACAGCCAGCCACAGCCAATAGGAACAAAGGGGCAGACTCTTAAAGTAAATCCTGGAAAGCAGGATAAAAACCAGTGAGGCCCAGTAGGTGCAGACCGGGCAACTGGTCTGGGGAGGACTGGGGTCTTCAGGGCCTGATGAGCGTGGGGTGGGGGATGTTCAAAGCAAGAGGTGTGTGTGTTTGTGTCTGTGTGCCTGTGATACCTGGGGTGTGTGTCTCTGTGTGTAGGGGGCGTGTCTGTGACACCTCGGTTGTGTGTCGGGGGGGGTGCATGTCTGTGATACCTGGGTTGTGTCTCTATGTGTTTGGGGGCAGGGGGTGTCAGATGGCTGCAGGGGGCTGAGTCAGAGCCCTGGGTTCTGTGTTGTGTGTGTGCACATTCATGTCCCAAACACTTGGGTTGTGAGTGTGTGTGTGACATGTGCCTGGCACCTCGGTTGTGTGCATGTGTGTGTGGAAGGGGTGTCTAACACATAGGTTCTGTGGGTGTGGGTGTGTGTATGTGTGTCCCAGGTGCCTGAGTTCTGTGTGTGTGTGTATGGGTGCCTCTCGGGTACCTAGGCTGTGTGTCTGTGCCTGCATCTATGTCTGTGTGTTCTGCACACCTGGGCTCTGAGCATGTCTGTCTATGTCTGTGTGTGCATGCGCATGTGTGCCAGGCACCTGGGTTGTGTGTGCGTGTGTGAAGGAGGTGTCTGGCACAGTTTCTGTGTGTTGGAGAGGGCAGGGCTGTATTCCAGACGCCTGAGTTCTGTGCGTGTGTATGCGTGTGGGTGTCTCTCAGGTACCTAAGTTGTGTGTCTGTGTCTGTATCTGTGTCTGTGTGTCCTGAGTACCTGGGTTGTGTGTGTATGTGTGTGTGTGATACAGATGCTTGGGGCCTATGTGATGCATGTGACAGACAGGCAGATAGGATGAAACCCTGAAACCTGGGTTGTGGTGTGTATTTAAAAATAAGAAAAAGGAGAGGCACTATTTTATTTTGTTTTCCAGAAAACCACGCTGATTTGCATGACGATGTATGGAAGTAACGTTGTTGGCTGGGTTTAGCAGAGTTTATTCCGACTGCAGTTACAGCAGTGGCCAATGATGGTCTACTACATGAGCAGCATGGGGACCTTTGTGAATAATGTATACAAGCAGCATGACCCTTGTATTCACCTGATGGCACAAACAGGGTTAGAAGTTACTACCACTGAATGGTGGCTCTGTGAGTCCTACACCTCTTTCACTGCCAATAGCACAAAAAGGGGCTGGGTCCAATGTGTACCGAAAGAATGGGGGGAGTTTGAGTGAATAATACTGTCACCGGGTCAATCTCACCTCCTGCAGTAGGTTAGTAAGTCCCAGTGACCAGGTTTCTCCTAGCCTCTGATAGGGTAACCTGGCTCATTCCCTTCCCCAGGGGAAGCTGATCCTGTCCTCACTTAGTCTCACCCACCATGACTTTGATGGAGAAATTACAGGAGCGATGATCTGTCTGAGAACAGTCAATCCTCAAGTGGGGAAGAGCATCAGCAAAATACCACCAGTCCTGCTCAACACTGTCTTCCAGGACTACTTGGCTGGCCTTAGAGGCCAAATTTGGGAGCTCCTCCAACCCCTACACTCCTGCCTTGTACTTCCAGTCTTATAATTATTCAAAGTCTTGTCTGAGCACAGCGTCATAGCTGAAGGTGCCTGATTTGGCTCCTGGTATACCCAAGAGTCCGTTCTTTACAGGTATAATGAAGGGCGAGCAGCTGGGCTGCTTCTCACCTATCTGGTGATCGGCATGCTCTGTTGCTTGCCCAACACTGTGCCTCAATTTTGGGGGCTTTATGGGACATCCCACTGGCTCTCAGCTCCAATCACCTGTTACCTCTGCTGCACAGCTGTGGCTTGCATTCCCTGCTGAAAAAATGACTAGCTCTTGATTAACTGGCTCTCCGCGCAGCAGCAGGGCTGGCATGGGGCTCTGGCCCTGCCCCAATCAGAAAACCCGCTCATGCTGGCACACACCTCTGGCATCAACCTCCAGCTCCATGAGTCACCCCTGTGCAGCTGGGGAGAATTAAGGATCTTGCCCTGGCTGTCCCGGCTTCATGCTAGTTTTAGCATCCAGATACATCCTGGGCGCCCGGGCAGTTAGGGTGGACATGCGAGTGGGGCTTTTCTCCTCTTTGCCCCTCCAGCTCTACCACAAATACACTATGTGGTTTAGGGCAGTTTCATGTTATGATACAAGGAAAACCCTGTCCAGGAAACTGGGAAATGATTCTTCCCTTCTATTCCTCACTGGTTAGGCCACATCTGGAGTTCTGTGTCCAGTTTTGGGTCCTCCACTGCAGAAAGGATGTGTACAAGTTGAAGAGAGTCCAGCAGAGAGTAATTCAAAGATTTCATAGACATTTGGGCTGGAAGGGACCCTGGAGGATCATCAAGTCCAGCCCCCTGCCCCAGGGGCAGGAAGTCAGCAGGGATCATAGGATCCCAGCAAGATAAGCATCCAAATGTATCTTGAAGGCGTTCAAAGTGGGTGCTTGAACCACCTCCGGCGGCAGGCTATTCCAGACCTTGGGGGCTCGGACAGTGAAGAAGTTCTTTCTTATGCCCAACCTGAATCAGTTGCGGTGGAGTTTTTGAACGTTTGATCTTGTCATCCCTTGGGGCGCTCTGGTGAACAGACGTTCCCCCAGATCCTGATGAGCACCCCTGATAAACTTATAGGCGGCCACCAGATCACCCTTAAGCCTACGCTTTTCCAGGCTGAATAGCCCCATGGCTCTCAGCTGCTCATCATAAAGTCTGTTTCCCTGACCTCTGATCATGTGCGTGGCTCTTCTCTGCACTCTCTCAAGCTTCTCCACATCCTTTTTGAATTGTGGAGCCCAAAACTGGACGCAGTACTCCAGCTGCGGTCTCACCAAGGCCGAGTACAGCAGGAGAATGACATCCCTGGATTTGCTTGAGAAGCATCTATGGATGCAAGTTAGCATTTTGGTCGCTTTACTAGCTGCAGCATCACACTGAAGGCTTATGTTCATCTTGTGGTCAACCATGACCCCCAAGTCCCTTTAATCTGTGGTGCTAACCAGCGTAGCACTGCTGAGCCTATAAGCATGCTGCAGGTTTTTCCTCCCAAGGTGGAGAACCTTGCATTTTTAGGTGTTGAACACCATCGGGTTCTCGTCCGCCCATTTCACGAGTCTGTCCAGATCCACCTGGATCACCCTCCTGTCCTCAGGTGTGGATGCTTTACCCCACAGTTTGGTGTCGTCGGCAAACTTGGCCAGTCCACTTCTATAACCAATGTCCACATCATTGATGAAGATGTTAAATAGTATAGGCCCAAGGACACAGCCTTGTGGGACCTCACTGGTCACAGTGCACCAAGACGATTGACTCCCATTGACCACCACTCTCTGGGTCCTACCGCGGAGCCAGTTCCCCAGCCAGTGGATCGCGGTGACGTCAAGGCCGCAGTTGGCCAGTTTAGCCAAGAGGTGATCGTGGGATACCAGATCAAAGGCTTTTTTAAAGTCAAGGTATACAACATCGATCTCTTCCCCCTTGTCCAGGTGATAGGTCACCTGGTCATAAAAGGAAATGAGATTGGTCAAGCAAGACCTACCTGCAACAAACCCATGCTGGGTATCCCTCAGGATATTGCCATCAGCTAGTCTGTTAAGGATGGGCTCCTTAATAATCTTTTCCAAGACCTTCCCCAGGACAGAGATCAGGCTGATGGGCCTGTAGTTTGCCAGATCTACTTTCCTCTCTTTCTTGAAGATAGGCACCATATTGGCCTTCTTCCAGTCATCAGGCACTTCACCGGAGCGCCAGGAGCTCTCAAAGATCCGTGCCAGAGGCTAGGCTATGATGCTGGCCAGCTCCCTGAGTACCCTTGAGTGTAACCCATCAGGGCTGGCTGACTTGAAGGTATCCAGCCTGTCAAGGTGTTCCTTCACGAGGTCAGCTTCAATGGAGGGCAAGGAATCTCCCTCACCTGGACCTCCCTGACCCACAGTGGGCAGGGCCGTCCCATGGGACTGGTGAAAAACTGATGCAAAGTACCCATATAGCAAGTTTGTTTTTTCCTGGGCATCGGTAATCAATTGCCCCATCTGGTTTAGCAGGGATCCAATGTTGCCCTTGCTTTTCCTCCACCTCCCCACATATTTAAAAAAGGACTTTTTATTGTCCTTGATATTTGTAGCTAGCTGGAGTTCCATCGCAGCCTTGGCTTTCCTGGATTGCTCTCTGCAGGTCCGGACCAGAGCAGAGTATTCCTCCTTGGTGGTGGTTCCAGTCCTCCATCCTTTGTAGGTCTTCCTTTTAAGACGCAGGAGGTCCACCAGTTCCCTGGAGAGCCAAGGGGGCTGCTGTGCCCTTTTGCTGCCTTTCCTCCGAGACGGGATGGACTTTGCTTGCGCATCCAGGATTGCTCCCTTGAGGAGCAACCACTCATCCTGAACTCCCCTCACCATTGGGTTGTGGCCTTTTAGGATCTCTCTGACAAGCCTCCTTAGCTTGTCAAAGTCAGCTTTCCTGAAGTCAAGGACTTCTGTACTACTGACTGACTTGCCAGCTTTACGGCAGGTGGTGAAGGTGATCAGTTCATGATCACTGTCACCCAGCTTCCCTTCGATCATTAGGTTGCTGATTAGGTCGTCCCTGGTTGCCAGTACGAGGTCGAGCAGCGCTTTACCTCTTGTCAGCCCGTAGACTTCCTGCGTCAGATAGAGGTCATCCACACACGAGAGAAAGCTTTGTGACCGCTCGGATTTGGCCGAGTGCTCCTCCCACGAGATGTCTGGGTAGTTAAAGTCTCCCGTGACAACCATACACTGGGATCGTGCAGCCTCAGCCAATTCCCTGGTGAACTCCTGGTCAAGGTCTTGACTCTGAGTAGGGGGTCTGTAATAGACCCCTACCATAGTATCCCCTGTGCCGCGTTCCCCATGGATTTTAACCCAGAGGGTCTCAAGTCATCCACTGTGGGTGCCAATGTTGGCTTGCAGGGATGCATAGCTTTCCTTGACATAAAGAGCTACGCCCCCGCCCCTTTTGTCCACTCGATCCCTCCTGTACAGGGTATAGCCGTCTATACCTGTGGTCCAGTCATGGGTGGAGTCCCACCAGGTCGCAGTTATCCCAATGACATCATAGTTATTTGTATTTAGCAGGAGAACAAGTTCCTCCTGTTTATTCCCCAGGATCCTTACGTTTGTGTGTAGACACACAAGTGTCCCCATAGGGGCCCTTGCCCAGTCTACATTTTGTTCCAGGGCTGGGGCTTGGGTGGGATCCCTTATGTGCCTTGGCCAGCTGGCTTTGCAAGGGCCGCTCAGCGGGCCAGCAGTGGCAGTAGTCCCCCCACCCCCCCGCGAGCTTAGTTTAAAGCCCGGTGGAGCAGGTCAGCCAATCTGGCTGAGAAGAGCCTCCTCCCCAATGGAGAGAGGAGTAATGTAAATGGTTTGGGGGCTGAAGCACATGAGGCTGAGGGAACTAGGCTTATTTAGTCTGCAGAAGAGAAAACCAAGAGGGAATCTGATAGCAGCCTTCAACTCCCTGAAGGGAGATTCAAACAACAATGGAGCTAAACTGGTCTCAATGGGGACAGATGACAGAACAAGAAGCAATGGTCTCAAGTTGCAGCAAGGAAAGTTTAGGTTGGATATTAAATAAAAATATTCTGATTAGGAGGGTGGGAAAGCATTGGAACAGGCTCCCCAGAGACGCTGTGGGATCTCCATCCTTGGAGGTTTTGAAGATCTGGCTAGACAAAGCCTTGCCTGGGATGAGATAGCTGCGGCTGGTCCTGCTTTGAGCAGGGGGGAGGGCACAAGGGGATGCGCGCGCACACACACACACACACCCAACCCCACAGCTCCCTGGTTACTGCCCACCAGGAACTTTTGCTTCAGGTTCCTCCATCGGCCGGGATGCTGAGCCAGCTTCCAAAATCCAGGACTGTCCCATCCAGTCTGGGCCACATGATCACCCTAAATATAAGGAATTTGATGACTGATTTGTTTCCCCCCATCATGGAATTACACCCAGATGAGCAAGGCCTAGTAAACTGCAGTGAGGAATCATTACTTCCCACAGCTGACCTCATCTGACAACAAGCCCAGGAGATGGACAAAATGCAGGAAGAAGGAAAGACCCCCTGGGTGGACTCTCCTGGAAGAGATCACCTTGCAACCACTAAGTCTGGTATTAATGATCCTACAAGGCAAGGCTGAGGTTGTGGACATGCTGCTATTGCCATCACCAACACCAGAACACTAACCCAGATGGAAAAGGGATGGACTTCAGTTCTGCACAGGGCCACAGTTACCAACGAGACTCACTTTACCTAATACTGCTACTCAGTCATTAACCAATGAGATTGAGTTGTGCTTTATGGCGTTGTGAAGTCTAAGAAGGTGTTGTCCATCAGGTGTTACTCGGTTGGGTGATACATACATACATACACGTGTGTGTGTGTGTGTGTGTGTGTGTGTGTATAAAATGACTGGTGATTGTTGATGGGGTTCTGGTGGTGTGCAGTGGGGATCAGGGCAGGTACTAAAGAGACAACGGAGTTTTCATCTTTATTGTAGAGCTATTTTTGATGTCATGTTTACAATACTATATAATAGAGACTTCTAAAAGAAAGCTACACATGAAGAAACCTTGGGCAAGGCATGAGTGTGTGGGGCAGAGGCTATGCAGTGTAGGGGATGGGTCCATGTGGCAGGGGAGGTGTGGGGCAAGGGATGGGCATGTCGGGTATGGGTAGATGTGTCGGGCAGGGAGTGTGTAGCATAGTGGTGGGAGTGTGGGGTAGGGGGTGGGTGCGTAGGGCAGG
>NW_005843154.1:268937-272258 GCF_000455745.1 Alligator sinensis | reverse complement strand
AGGACATGGGTCTGTGAGGAAGAGGGGGGCTGTGACAAAGGATGGACGTGTGGGTTGGGGTTACATGTATGTAGCAGAAGGTGTGTGTCATAGAGGGTGGGCGTGTGGGGCAGGGGATGTGTGTTGGGGTGGTTATATGGCTGTGTAGGGTGGGTGGGTCTTTGTCAGGTGGTGGGGGTATGCATGAGGGGCACATGTGCCCCAGTGGCTGTGGGTGGCAGGGGACTCTGCAGCTTTCATAGCACGTGTCCACCCCTCATGAGCTGCCATAGCTTGGCCTCTGCCCCAATGGCTCAGGCCTGGTCTGGACTTACCAGAGCTTGGCCCGTTTTAACCCCAACCAGCCCTGTGCCATCAGGGCCATGGACCAACCTCTGGAGTACCCAATACTGCCCCTCCCCATGCCATCAGGGCCATGCACCTACTTCTGGCATACCCAGCCCTCCTCTGTGCCATCACCAGGGCCCACCAGTGGCGCAGTGCCAATTTGATCTCACCAGAGCTCGGCCCCCAACCCTGATGGCACCTCCCCCAGCCCTGGCCCTCAAAGCCCCACCCGCCACAGACTTACCTGCCTGTAGCTGCCGCAGCTGCTCCCACTGCCCTGCCTGGCTGCTGTCTCGGACGGCCAGAGCCGACTCGAGTTGCGTGAGAAATTGGTCGTACGTTAGGGCGGGCTGGGGAATGGAGAGGCAGACACAACTTATTGGTTGCAAAAAACTTTACTCCCGCCGCTTGCAATCACGACGCAGGTGGTCCGGTCGTCTGAACAACCACACGAGTTGTTCCAGCTGGCGGGGCCCAAGCCAGTGAATCCGTCCGCAATTCGAAGCCGGCGGGGAAAGGGGTACATCGGGGTTGCGCTCGGTGACGGGAAGAAAAATCGATAGGTGATCAGTCTATCGATCGGCAGCCGCAAGTCAGATAACTTCAGAGGCACTCTGCAGCGTGCTCAAAGCTCTTCGACTTGGGCGGAAGTTGCGCGAAATCTTAAACGGCCAGCGAGCCAATTACTAGCCGCCACGTGTGAATAATTTAGCGCTGGCCAATAGCGGGGCACAAATTTACATTCGAATGGCGGGGACTCTTTGCACCGTGCATTTCTGTGCTGCAAAGAAGAAATGCATCCTGCAAAGGAAACTGCAAATTGGCAAGGACTTTCTCCTACACGCGGGTTCTCAATTGCAGCAGAACACTCTGCCGTGCAAAGGAGCTCTCATGTGCCCAGGAAATTCCATAGTGCCAAGGCACCAAAAATCACTGGGTCGTGACAGCTGCATGCCAACCACATGTGGGTGGGTACATGTGTGTGGCACCTCCTGAATTGCAGCCCCAGATTGTTTTTCCCCTCAGATTGTTATCTCCCTGTTCCTGTCCTCCCTTTCTACCAATAAAATTAATGAACCTTAAATCTGGGGGGGGGCAAGTCCCAGCGAGATGCCAATTGATCTCATTTGGCCCTGGGCCCATCGCCTCATACCCACTGGCAGAGGCAAGTGGGGTCTGCATGGATATTGGCACAGGACCCCCATGGGCAGGACGCTGGGCCAGGCGGAGGGGATGGGACTGCAGGGGGGCAGGGAACAGCATCCAGGAGCAGGACCGGCCGGTGGAGCCAGGATCATGAGGTGGTGACAGTCTTAATAAGGGGGTTTGCTTGTTACCAGGGCTGTCTTGGGAATCTAACAAGGTGTGTGTTGTGTCTAATGCGAGGGGCTTGGGCGTAACAAGAGTTGTCTTGGGTCTAACAAAGTGGGGAGTTATGTCTAATAAAGCTACCCTGAGTCTAACAAGGGGGCCTTGAGTCTAATGAGGGGCCTGGAGTCTAATGAGGTCTTGGCCAAGGGGTGTCCTCGGTCTGATGAAGGGGTTTCCTGGGTCTAACGATGGGGTCTTAGACCTAATGGGGGTTTAGGTCTGACAAGCGGGTCCTTAAGTCTAATGAAAGGGCTTTGAGTCTAACGAGAGGGGCCTGGGTCCCACAAAGGGTCCTTAGGTCTAGTAAGGGGCCTTTGACTCCAACCAGGAGGACTTGGATCTAACGAGGGATGCCTTGAGTTTAATGAGGTTTTCTTGAAACTAATGAGGGCTGTCTTGGGTCTAATGAGGACTCTTTGGTCTAATGATTGGTGCTGGGGGTGGGACAAAGAGTGTTGGGTCTAAGGGGGGTGGGGACCCAGGGGACAGCGAAACAAACCCTTTTGAGAAAGAATCGGGTATTTTGTGTATGGCGCTGCCATCTATTGGGCACAAATGGAAGTGCCTGTGATGATAGGCCAGCTGGGGCTCGGCCAACAGGAAGGAAGGGGTGGGCTTTTACTGTACTGTCACTTCTCCGAGAAAGCAGGGTAGGGACCCAATGTCCCAGTGAAGTCCAGTTGGCATGGACTGGGCAACTGGTCTGGGGTGGAGCCGCAGCCTTGGGGTCTGATGAGCCTGGGGAGGAGGGTGTTCAAGGGAGAGGCGTGAAGGGTGTGTGTGTGTGTGTGTGTGAGAGAGAGAGAGAGAGAGAGAGATGGCTGGGGGGGAGGGTGAGTCCAAGACATGGGTTCTGTGTGGGTGGGTGAGTGTGCATGTTAGCGCTTGCATGTGTTATAGACACCTGGGTTCTGAGAGTGTGTGTGTGTGTGTGTGTGTGAGAGAGAGAGAGAGAGAGAGATGGGTTGTGTGCGTGTGTTTCCCCGGGGGGGGGTCCATACCCTGGTCACCTGGTGTTTGAAAGGATGTGTATGTGTGTGTTTGTGTCTGACACATGGATTCTGTGTTTGTGTCTGTTTCCAAGACAACTAGGGGGGGGGGGGTGTGTGTGTGCGTGTGTGTGTGTGAGAGAGAGAGAGACAGACAGAAAGACAGAGAGCGAGAGAAGTGGGTTTTGTGTGTGTGTGGTTCCTGGACACCTGGGTTCAAGGCGGGGGGAGGGGGGGGGTGAGTGAGTGTGAGACACATGGGTTGTGTGTATGTGTTTCCCAGACACCGGGGGGGGTCATTGCCTTTGACACCTTGTGTCTGTGTTTCCAAGACGCGCGCGCGCGCGTGCGTGTGTGTGTGTGTGTGCGCGCGTGTGTGTTTCCCAGGCACCTGAATTCTGTGTGTTTGTGTGTGTGCACCTTACACCTGGACTGCTTGTGTGTGAGCCCCGGCTGCTCGGGGTCTGTGTGACGGGGGGGGGGGGACAGAGACAGAATGAAAGCAGACTGTGGGTTTCTCCGCGCTGGGCGTGCGCAGGGCCGTGGGAAGGCTGGGACGCTCGAGTCCCGGCTGGGGAGAGTGCCGGGATCACAGCCCAGCCCCACGCGGGAGCGAGCCCCGGAGCCCCCGCAC
>NW_005843154.1:256486-268820 GCF_000455745.1 Alligator sinensis | reverse complement strand
GGGGGGGCAAGCAAGGGACTGTGGGTGGGGAGTGAGGGACACCGCAGGGCTGGGGGTTGGGAGTGGGGGGAAGGGGTGGGGAACACGGGACATGTACACAGATCTGGGTTCCCCCAGGTGCTCCCACCCTCTCCTGCCTGGTCAGGCCCCTCCCTGCCCCTGATTGGCTGCCCCACCCCAGGCAGGGCTTAAATACTTCAGACCAGGTTGGCCCCTCACCAGCACTCGGAGTCCTCAGGCTACAGCGATGAGACGTGTCCTGCTCCTCGGGGTCTCTTTGCTGCTCAGCCTGACGCTGGGTGAGTCCCGGGGGCTGGAGCCCAGACACCTGGGTTCTTTTGTGGGGGGAGCCTGGACTTGTGGGTTTTCTTGGGGCTCAGACAGCATTAGGTGAAGCAGATTTGGTTCAGCAATGAAACTTGGGGGAGGAGGGTGTCAGACACCTGAGTTCTTTATGGGGGAAGCCCGGGTGCACGGGTTCTCTTGGGGCTCCAGCACCATTAGGTGAAGCAGCTTTCTTTCAGCAATGAAGCTTGGGTCAGGGGTGTGCATGTATGTTGTTCATGGGTGTGTGTCTCAGATGCCTGGGTTGTGTGTGCGGGGGGAGGGAATGCTTGGGTCCCTACATGCCTGGCAGGGCCCTGATGCAGCCCTGAGGAATGCCTCTTGACCCCTTGAGTGGTTTCGTGCCCCTCCCACTCCACTTGAGCCCCAGAGCCAGGAATGTCTCACCTGGAGTGGGTCTGGGCACACTTTCTCCCTGGCACATTCCTGGGTGGGGAGTGGAACCCAGGCATCTGGGCTCCCAGCCTCCACTGCCCTCTTAGAGAACCCAGGCATCTGGACCCCAACCCCACTGGGACTGAAAGTCAACAGCATTCAGCCTTTCCCATATCCCTGCTTCAAACCATTGGGCAATGGAGAGGCCAGAACACCTGAGTCCTCTGGAAGAGGAACTGCAGGGTGGGTCCCAGCTCCACCCCAGCCTCAGCCGCAACTTCCCGCCAATGTGAGACTGAGTAACAGGGGAGGGGAGGGGAGCGGGTGGCTCACATGTCTTGGCCAGTGATGAAACAAGCCTCTGTGTCACCCAGATGTTAAGAAAGGGCAGTGAACCCAGGCATCTGGGCTCCACCCAGCCACCCAAAGCTTGCTCTAAGCAGTGGCCCACACTCCTCTCCCAAACTCCCTTCCTCAAAATGGGGGAGAACCCAGGCCAGCCCACCCTGCTCCTACCTGATTCCCTCCTAAAGGACCTAGGCGTCCAGGCTCCCAGCACCCCCCTGCTCCAACCCACAAGCCCTACTCTCTTCCCAGAGAACCCAGGTGTCTGGGCTGCGAGCCCCATCTCTGGGAGGGGTCGAACAGAATAGAGCAGGGTGGGGTTGGGAAAGGGAGGGATGGGACCAGCAGTAGCGGTGACAACACCTCAGTTTTCCATCTCCTCCCAGCTTCCTGAAAGGCTTATTTCCAATGGCTGGCCCTCGGGGGGCATCATGCTGGGCATAGTGAAGATAGGAGCTGGGACTGGCTCTAGCGGTTGCATTGGGCTGGGTGTAACAGGCGTAGGAGCTGTGGCTGGCTCTGGAGTGGGACCAGTGAGTAAGTTACCACACACAGCTGGCTCTGGGGTGGAGCTGGTTTTCAGCTCTGGGTGGTGACTAGCTCAGTAGTGGAGCGGCTGAGTCGATCTGACCATCCAAGATGCAGCTGGCTCTGGGATAGAGCCAGCTGCGGCATCCATGGATGAGATCCACATGGATCTTGGGTGCCAGATACCCCCAGGGATTCCCTGAGCTGGGTATCTGGTTTGAAAGGCCTTGGGAAGTAGCTGGGGTGGGCTGGGCAGTGGGGAGGGGTGGGCTGGGAAGGGAGGACTGGGAGGTGGGAAGGGGGAGGCTCAGAACAAATCCTCCCAGAGCTGGGCAGGGAACCCAGGCGTCCAGGCCCCCTGTTCTCAGCCCCTAACCCCCACTCCCTTCCCAAGGAACCCAGGTGTCCAGGCACCCTTTGACCTCTCCTCCACTTTTCTCCCCTCACAGCCCAGGGCCTGGTTTGCAATGTCTGCAAGTTCAAGGTGGGCTCCCTCTGCTTCCACCGCAAGGACCCATGCACGGTCATGGATGGGCAGTGTGAAGTCATCAAGGCCTACATTGGTGAGTTGGGGGGGCTAACTGCCCCACAGGGGGACAGGAAGGGAGCAGGACCCTGGGGTGGGGGCTCTGGGGCCCAGAAATGCCTCCTGCCCCCAGCCTTGAGGGGTAAGAGCCGGGGAACCAGGACTCCCAATATCTCAACAGCTTCTGGTAGCCACCAGGGGGTGGGGGGTGGCCTGGGGAGGGCTGTGGCTTGAGGGTGGGAGGAGCCTGAGGAAAAGGAGGATGGGGATTGAGGTTTGGGAGGATCCTGGGAGAGAGAGGAGAGGGGCATGAGGAGGGGCTTGAGGAGTGGGAGGAGTGCGGGGGTACAGGAGAGTAGGACCTGTGGAGGGACAGGTTGAAGGACAGGGAGGTGATGACTTGAGGGGTGGCGAGGAGCCTGGGAGAGGAGGGGCTAGAGGAGTGGGAGGGGTGCACTGAGGGGGTGTGGCTTCCAGAATAGGAGAGGCCTGGGAAAGGGGGGGTGGGGTCTGGGCAGGGGAGGGGTTTACAGTGTGGGAGGGACTCGGTGCAGCAGGGCTTCAGGAATGCAAGTGGCCTGAGGAGGGCAGCTCTGGGGGTGGGCTTAAGAAGGGCGTGGCTTGAGGAAAGGGTGGGGCGGAGCCCGCGTGTGTATCCCGGACACCTAGGATGTGTGTGTATGTGCATACCCGATGTGTATGTGTGTGTGTGTGAGACACCTCAAGTATGTGTGTGTTGGACACCTGGGGGGGGGTCAGACACCTGGGTTGTGTGTGTGTGCACGTGAGACCTCAGGGGTGGCTGTGTGTGTGTGTGTGTGTGTGTGTGTGTGCGCGCAGGGGTCCCAGGACTGGACAGGGCACAAGGTGGCTGCATCTTCCAAGGGTTGGGGCTGGGGCAGGGAGACAGGGGTGGGTTTTGGATGCCAGGGTTTTCTGGCAGACAGACGAGGGCTGGGGTGGGAGCAGGGCAGAAACCGAGGTGTCCAGGCAGGCCCTCACCTCTTCCCCCCCCCCCCCCCCCCCCCCCCCCCCGCCCCCCCCCCCCCCCCCCCCCAGAGAACGTAAAGCTCTTCTCCAAGTCCGGCTGCACCACGAATGAAAGCATGGCCCACTGCAACCGGACACAGCAGCACGACTCCATCTTCGATATCAACTACAACCGCACCTGCTGCCCCCACGACCTGTGCAATGGGGCCAGCCCCTCCTCCAGCACCCTACCCACCCGCCTCTTGCTGGCCGGCCTGGCCTCCACCCTCACCGCCACCCTGCTGCTCTAGGGGTCCCCTGGAGAGACCCCGGCATCTGGGTGCCCAGCCACACCACGTGCAGAACCCAGGTGTCCAGGCCTACCCCACTGCCAGGGAACCCAGGAGTCCGGGCTCCCAGCCCCCTGCTGATGAACCCAGGTGTCCAGGCTCCCAGCTACACCCCGTGGAGAACCCAGGAGTCCCGCGGTCCAGCCCCCACCACCACCCAGAGAACCCAGGAGTCCGGGGGCCTGACCGCAGTCACCTGCTGAGGAACCCAGGAGTCCGGGTGCTGGACCACACCCCCACCTGCTGGAGAACCCAGGAGTTTGGGCGCTCGGCCTCTGCCCACTTGCCAGAGAGCCCAGGAGTCCGTGTGGCAGGCCTCACCCCCATCAGCTGGAGAACCCAGGAGTCCAGGGGCCAGCCATGCCCATCCTCACCTCCCAGAGAGCCCAGGAGCCTGTGGTGGGTCTCAAGGGGTTAATAAAAGCCAGAGAAATCTTCCTGAAGTCTGGTGTGTGTGCTCTGGGCTTGGGGTGGGGATGGGCACATCAGAGCTGGTGTGGGGGTGGGCACAGATGCCTGGGTTCTCTGGGAGGGGGTTGGGGGCTGTGGGGTGGAAGCAGGAGGCCCTGGGAGCTTGGACACCTGGGTTTTAGCCCTGCTGTACCTGCCCCACCCCTTCAGTGCCCCAGGGAGTTGCAATGAAAGGTTGAGCCAATAGGGGGCAGTGCAGGCTCAAGGTCCAGCAGCAGACAGCTGCAGGCAGGGTGCTGCAGGCTGGGAGTGAGGGGCATCAGCTAGGCTGGAGGGGCAGGGGGTTGTGAGTTGGGAGTGAGGGGCACTGGCCAAAGTGGGGGGAGCAGGGACTCTGAGTCTGGAGTGAGGGGTACTGGCAGGGCTGGGGGGGGGTGGCAAATCAGGAGTAAATGGTACTGTCTGAACTGGGGAGGGCAGGGGGCTGTGGGTTGGGAGTGAGGGGCCCCATGTCTATAGGTGGGGGGCTGTGGGTTGACATGTGGGGGGACAGGCTCTTAGGTCCTCATAAATACAAAGTTTCCATTAATATCCCGGATGCCTGGGTTCTCTCCCCACTCCGGGGGGCCGATGAGGCAAGTAGAGGGGTTTTAGGAACTTGGATGCTTGGTTTCTTCCCTGGCTGTGGGAATGCAGGCAGGGCTGGTAAGTTAGAGCATAGCCTGGATTCCCGGATTCTTTCCCAGATCTGGGAGGGGACGTTGGCTATAACACAACCAGGGGCAACCCGCCAGGATACCTGGGGTCTCTGCCAGCCCTGGGCACGTGCTAGGCCGCGTGGTTCAGTATTTTCCATCTCTACTGATGACTCACTGTCGCCCTGAGGGAAGTCCCAGCCGCTCCTTTCCTTTCCCTTCCCCCACACTGGGAGCTTGTTCCCAGTCCAACCACCTCCCACCCCACTAAGAATCCCCTTTCTCCATCCTTCAGCTCCCCTGCAGTGTCTCTTGACTGGGCTCCAGCCTGTGCCACCCACTGGCTTGACCATTCCATTGAGTAGGGTTGGCCAGTGGGGACCTCTTGGTGCCCTCCAATGGCTGGTGGGAGAGCTGCAGTGCCCACCCACCTCCAACCCATTATCTAACTGGTGGATCTCCCACCTGCCTAGCTGCCACATCTTGGCCTGTCAATGGGGCTCTTGTTCCTTGGCTAGGATAGGCCAGGCCTGAAGCCTCCACCCTGCTAAGCCCTTCTTAAAACAACCTGCCCTCCCTGCCATGCCAGGCAGCTGTCAGGGCTCAAAAGGTAGTGCCCACATTGCCCTGGGGTGCTAGGTGGAGACAGTGACTCATTTCGTGCTCATCAGAGCCTCCGTAAGACCAACCATGTTGCCTTTCAGGGTCTGTGATGGAAAACACACGTAGAACCCAGCCTGTAGCCACCCAGGAGGGTCTTTGATGGAAGACATGCCTAGAACCTGGCCTGTGACCACCTAGGGTGGGGCCTGTGATGGACAATGCACCTAGGCCACAACACTGACCTACAGCCACCCAGATGTGTCTGTGATGGAGGACACACCTAGAAACCAGCCTGTTGCCACTTGGGGGGGGGTGATGAAAGACACACTAGAACCCCAGCCTACAGCTTCCCAGAGGGGCCTGTGATGGAAGACAAACCTAGAACCCTGACCTATACCCACCCGAGTGGGAGGGTGATCTGTGATGAAAAACACCTTGATCCCCAGCCTATGGACACCCAGGGGTATCTGTGATGGAAGATACACCTAGAACCCTGGCCTACCATTAACAAGAAGGGTCAGTGATGGAGGACGCACCTAAAACCCCAACCTATAGCTAACCAGAGGAGTCTGTGATGGAAAACATGCTTTGATCCCCAGCCAATGGCCACCCAGGGGCACCTGTGATGGAAGACACACCTAGAACCCCAGCCTATAACCACCTAGACCTGACACCACCATGCAGAAGTCTTCCATGCCAGGCCCTGAGAAAGCCCTCAGCGAGTCCATCCATCCACCCCCTCCCCTTCCATCATGGCACCAGGAGCCAAGGGGACAAATCTCTCAGCTACCTACAGCTCCCACCTCTAGGATATTTCCCCTGGTTGAGTTGGGCCTGTTCTGCACAGATGGTCCCGGGCTCTGGGGAAGTAATAGGTCTACCCCCACCATGTCCCATGGAACATCCTAGAAGTCAAAACCAAGGCAACTGGGTTGATGACATTGGTGGATCATCCAATGCCTTGGAAGTACCTCCATGCTCTCCCCCAAAACAGCCACTTCATCTTCATGGTGACATTCCCTTCACCTTCTCTGGCAGTTGCAAGGTCATGGAGGTCATTCATGGGTATCAGAGGGCCAGCTGGAAGATAAGGTCATGTGATATCTTCTCCACCAACCAGCACATGGGGAATTCTTGGCCACCCTAATGCTGCATTGCCCATGGACAAGCATGGGGAGGTTCCACCATGATGGCCCACAGATGCAGCTAAACTGAAGGACCGTGATGAGCCCAGACACCGGGTTCCGCTGGACAAGAGATGGGTCAGGAGTGAGGGGCACTGGGGGCAGCAGGTTGGGAGTGAGGGGTACCGGGTGGGCACCGGCAGGGCTAGGGCTCTTCTTCCCTGGCACCAAGGCTGTGATGAAGGTGGGAGAGAACCCAGGTGTCCGAGCTCACAGCCCTCCCACGCCCGCCCCCCCCCCGCCACCCCCCCTGTAACCCAAAATTCCCCGGAGCCCTGAACACGTAGGAGCTCAGATGTGAGCTATAATTAACAGAAGGTTGGTCTGATGATAACAATAATGAGGAATGATAATTACAGGCTGGGACTTGTCCAGTTGACGGGTGAAGAACTGACAGCCTGTCACCGGCAAGGCTGGGCTGGGGGGTGGGCAGGATCTGTGGGTTGGGAGTGAGGGGCACCATCAGGGATTGCAGGGTCCAGGGGCTGCAGGCTGGGAGCGAGGGGCACCGGCAGGACTGGGGTGGGGGGAACTTGGGCTCTGCCCTGTCCCCACCCCCGACCGGGGCCTTGGGGCATGGCTGGAACACCCAATCCCTCACCTCACCTGTCCCAGTCTTCCTGTCTCCACCTGCCATGGGCTATAAAGGTCCTGGAGGCTTCTGGACCTGCCCCAGCATTGCCATGAAGGTCTCAGCCCTGCTCCTGTTTCTGGGATGTCTGTGCCACCCAGGTAAGAGATCACGCCCCGCCCCCCCCTCCCCACCCCTGCCTTACCGTTGCTCCTCACTCCTAACCTGCAGCTCCCCTGACCCCCCAACTCAGCTGATGCCCCTCACTCCCAACCCACAGCCCCCTGAGCCCTGGATGCCCCCATGATCACTAGCTCTGCTGGTTTGAGTAGGGTTGGTCTGGGAGCCCACACACCTGGGTTCTCTCCATGCCCTGGGAGAGGAGGGGGGACTTTTGTATCAGTGCAGGGGGGGCTGGGAGCCCAGACCCCTGGGTTCCAAAGAACAAGG
This sequence comes from Alligator sinensis, assembly GCF_000455745.1. Classification (NCBI taxonomy): domain Eukaryota; kingdom Metazoa; phylum Chordata; order Crocodylia; family Alligatoridae; genus Alligator; species Alligator sinensis. The sequence continues at coordinate 261,468 of NW_005843154.1, read as the reverse complement.
CAACTCATAGTATGCTCCAGCCCATAGAGGAGCCGCTCCCCGCCCCCTGCCCCCAGCCTGATCTGATGTTCCTGCCCCATGTGGATTAGCTGTTCCCCATCCAGCCCTGCGGTGCCTCAGGCCCCCTATGAGCCCTGGAGCTGAACTGAAACCGGGAAAACTCATAACATCTCCCTCTGGTAGGGCTGAGAACTGCAGCTTGGGATTGAGAGGCACCAGTAAAGCTGGGGGAGCAGGGGGCTATGGGTCTGGAGTGAGGGGCACCAACAGGGCTGGTGGGGCAGGGGGCTGCAGGTCAGGAATGGGGGGCACTGGTAGGGGGGGCAGGAGGCTGTGGGGTGGGAGTAAGGAGCACTAGTAGAGTGGGGGATCAGGGGGCTCAGGTCAGGAGTGAGGGGCACTGGCAAGGCTGGGGGAGCAGGGGGCTATGGTTTGGGAGCGAGGGGCACCAGCAGGGCTTTGTGGGGGAGGGGGCTGTAGGCAAGAGTGAGGGGCATCAGCAGTGCCAGAGTGGGCAGGGGGCTGCAGGTCAGGAGTAAAGGGCACCAACAATGATGTGGGCTGGGGGTTGGGAGTGCGGGGCACCATTTCCGGACCTGGAGCTGCTGTGGCTTTAACCATGACCCCCCTGGGAGGTCATAAGTCATTCCCATGAACCTCAGGGTCTGGGTATATGAGTTATGTATGGTGGCCACGGTCACATCCAGCCATTTTGACCTCCCCTCCTAGTGAGACACAAGACCCCTATAGAGTTTGGTCAATAGGGTCATGCCTTGGCCCCAAAACACAAGACAAGACCCCCAGACCCTGCTTCATCCCTCTCAGGACCTCTCCCCCAGTCCTTAAAGCCCAAAGACCCACTGAGTTGGGTTGGGTTGAGTTGTGTTCAGTGCCTTCCACTTGACTTTCCATCCACCCCCATCAGAAAAGATCACAGGTGCATCATCTTCTAACCAACTCTTGAAGGTCAGACCAGGATGTCTCCACCCAGACCAGGAGATTGGATCCCTGAGAGCCAGGTGGGCCAATCACTGCTTGCATGGACAGAGGAGAGACCTCCACAGAAGGAAGGCATCATGGTTTAGCCATACAGTCACTGAGATGATGGGAACGGGATGTCCTTCATAGTTTCACAGTTGGTTGAGTCAGAAGGGACCTTGACAGATCACCAAGTCCGACCCCCTGCCGTGGCAGGAAAGAGCGCTGGGTTCAAACGACCCCAGCAAGATGTTCATCCAGCCTCCTCTTGAAGACCCCCAGGGTAGGAGCCAGCACCACTTCCCTTGGAAGTGGGTTCCAGATCCTAGCCGCCCTGACAGTGAAGTAGCGCCTCCTGATGTCTAGTCTGAATCTACCCTCTGCCAGCTTGTGACCAGTATTTCTAGTCACTCCTGGTAGTGCTCGGGGGAACAGGGACTCCCCCAATGCCTGCTAGTCCCCTCTGACTAGTTTGTAAACGGCCACTAGATCCCCGCTCAGCCTTCTCTTGTGAAGGCTGAACAGGTTCAGGTCCCGTAGCCTCTCATTGTAGGGCCTGCCCTGCTGTCCCCTGATCATGCAGGTGGCCCTCCTCTGAACACTCTCAATGCTGTCCACATCCCTCCTGAAGTGCAGCGCCCAGGACTGGACGCAGTACGCCAACTGGGGCCTGACCAGTGTCGCATAGACGGGAAGGATCACCTCCTTGGACCTGTTTGAGATGCATCTATAGATGCATGACAAGGTACGGTTTGCCTTCCTGACTGCGTTCCCACACTGCCGGCCCATGTTCATTTTGGCATCAATAATGACCTAAAAGATCCTTTTCTGGCTCTGCACTGACGAGAAGGGAGTTCCCCAGCCTGTAGGTCTGCTGCTGGTTCTTCCCCACGAGGTGCAATACCTTGCACTTGTCAGTGTTGAAACCCATCCTGTTCTCATCTGCCCCCCCCTGTAACCTCTCTAGGTCCAATTGCAGCCTATTCCTCCCTTCTAGTATGCCCACATCCCCCCACATCTTAGTGTCATCAGCAAATTTGAACAGGGTGCTTTTTACCCCCTCGTCAAAGTCACGAATGAAGATGTTGAACAGTGCGAGCCCGAGGACCGAGCCCTGGGGGACCCCACTGCCTACATCCCTCCAGGTCGAAAATGGTGGTCTCTTCTCCTTGGGATGTCCAAGCTGGGAAAGGTCCATCAGGTCGTGTTCACTAGACCCTTTGCTTCTGTTGGTCAACATTGACCTGAACTGGTCGTCTGGCCTCTCTTCTTCTGTGGTCACTACAGATTTCCTCCAGGCTCCCCTGACTAGCATGGTCTTTTTGATCTCACTCCTTTTGATGGTTAGATTTGGGAAGGAACTTGGGTTATTAACAGGTATTGCCAGCTAACGAGGTCTCATAGCATGTCCACATGATGAGCTATAATCTTGTTTTTCAAACTTTGCTTTAAATTGTTATTTTCTGCTAGCAAAGGCTTGGAATGCGGCCACATAGTTGTGTATTTCCTTGTCCTTCAATTGTCTTTCAGTTGGCCTTATAAATTGGCACTTTCCACTTAGGAGGTCTCATACTACTTATTTCCTCCCTTTCAACTATGCAACTTTAATTGTTATTTAAAGCTAAGGATGTTTTATAATATGGCCACATGATTGGTTATTTCTTGCGTTTCTGCAATCCTTATTAATTGAATGGGTATTTCTTTTGTCTTTCAATAGTTCTTATTAATTGCCATCAGCTAACGATGTCTTGAAATATGTCCATATGATGATTAGCTTTTTATCTAGTCTTTCAATATTTTTTATTAGTTAATGTGTCCAGCTAGCCATATGATTCAGTATTTCTTTTCTTTCTCAGTATTCCTTATTAATTAACAATGACCAGCTAACAAGATCTTCTAACAAATCCAGACAACTAGATCTTGATTTTATCTTTCAGCATTCCTGATTAATTAACAGCTAAGCTAAGGATGTCTTGTAATGTGGCCTTATGATTAGCTCATTTAGTTGTTCAATATTCTGTATTAGTGTGTCCAGCTAGCGATGTCTGGCTTTCAGTATTCTTTAGATTAACGTTCCCAGCTAACCATGTTTCAAACACATCCATAGGATTAGCTGTTTCCTTTGCCCTTTCATCCTCCTTGTTTTCTTTTTTCTCCTATCCTAAGAGGCAGTTTGAGGAATGTTCCTCCCCTCTTCCCCCCCCCCCCCCCCCCCCCCCCACCTTTTTTGTTTTTCCACTGACTAAACAGAAGAAGGGCTGGGTGGAGGCTTGATTTCTGGCCTCCTTTGGCAAAACGAGTCTCAGTTTTTCCAGCCAAACAAGAAAAACAAGGATTTGTGAGTATGATATAACCCAAATTATTTGTTTTTTTCCATTCCATTGGCAATGTTTCTCTTCTTTTCCAGAGGCTGTAGAAGTCTACCATATTTCCCAGCCTACCATATGCACCCCTTTGTGTGCCCCTGCCCCCCCAGAAAAAATGGGGGGATGTGTTTTTAAGTGGGAAAGCTCCACTATAGCAGGGAAAGTTTCGATTCAGACCAAACCAACATCACTGCTTGTTAGACTCCACCTGCTAATCTACAGCTGCTAATGAGACTTTCTCCTTTTATAAAAAGCTGGATGTTCCACTAAGTAAGCTAACCTCTCTTTGGGAATTTGTGCCATTTATTGGCTACTCCTAGTCTCTCTCTTCCTATTTCACAACCTGTTTTTAGCTCATTCCAAAACCGCAGAATCCAGTCTCCCGCAGCAGCTAGGGTTGCAGCTTTTGGCTGAGCTGCTAATATGTCAGCCATGCAAATGGTTCGAACAGGCTGAGTGCATGAGCTGGAGATTTACACTGCTGTATGGAACTATACATTTATTTCTTTTTCCTTCATTGTATCTTCCCCAGAATAATATGTAGGTCTTAGATGAGGGTGTCTGGTATACAAGACATGGTATTCTTTTTCTTCATCCCCAAAACAAAAGTGTGGGTCTTATTTGAGGACATACGATATGTGAGAATGTACAGTAATATAGGATAACCCCCCCCCCCCCCCCGACTCCCGGGGCGGGGAGAGACTCAGCCAAGCTTCCAGTTGCAAGGTGTGCTCAGGTGGAAAAAGAAAGGATTAAATGAAATACCATAATTAACCACGTACCACACAGCAATTGTTTTTCTTATTCCAAAATTAGTAATTAAAAATGGGTCTGATTCTAACTATCTTGGTTAAAAGGGGGGGGAACTCCTGTCATCTTCAAATTACCTTCCCCAGGGTGTCTTTTTATGGGTGCACAATACACAGATAAATATGGTATTATTAGAAAAAAGCCCAATGAAGGGCTTTTTCCGGCTGTTGTCGGGGCCCAGTGGCAAATTCATGCTCATATACGAGAAATATAAGGGCTCTGATTGGTTCAAGTGTGCAAAGGATATTTCTGGGCAATTCTTCATTGAAAAAGGGTTTTTTTTTGTCTTTGATTCAACCATAGGAAGAAATTCCCCAGGGAGGGACTCTTTGTTGGTGGAATCCATGTGTTTTCTGGGGCAAAAAAATAGGGGTGGATAGGAAATTTCTGCCTGGATTTAATTGGAGATTCGTGGATTAAGATGTTGGAGAGATTGGAAAGATGTGCAGCCCCCACACCCGGTCCTGCCGGTGCCACTCACTCCTAACCCACAGCCCCTTGACCCCACCCAGCCCTGCCAGTGCCCCCCATTCCAACCCACAGCACCTGCCCCGAGCCCTGCTGGTGCTCCTCACTCCCAACCTGCAACCCCTGCCCACCCCAGCCCTGCTGATGCCCCTCACTCCTGACCCGCAGCCCCCTGCCCCCATTCGTTGACCCCATATCTCTCTCCAGGGGAATCCCAAAATCACCGGCTGAGGTGCTACGAATGCGGGTTTGAGAAGCTGTGTGATGTCAAGGTGGTGACGTGCAAAGAGGGAGACAAGTGCGCCATCTGGAAAGGACTGGCAGGTATGGGCACCCGGTGCGCCCCACTCCCGGCCTGCA